>NW_022437013.1:7634343-7749607 GCF_009761245.1 Sapajus apella
AAAAAAAAAAAAAAAAAAAAAATTCTTTAAATATAAAATAAAGGTGATATTCCACATTCCTTACTTTGGGTTTATGCTGAAAAATAGGTTTCAATATCTGTGGCTCTAAATTTAAGACCATGAGGCTGGGCGCAATGGCTCATGTCTATAATTGCAGCACTTTGGGAGGCCAAGACAGGCGGATCACTCGAGGTCAGGAGTTCGAGACCAGCCTGGCCAACATGGTGAAACCCTATCTCTACTAAAGGAACAAAAAAATTAGCCAGGTATCATGGCCCGCACCTGTAATACAAACTACTTGGGAGGCTGAGGCAGGAGAATCACTTGAACCCAGGAAGCAGAGGTTGCAGTAAGCCAAGATCCTGCACACTGCACTCCAGCCTGGGCAAGAGAGCTAGACTCTGTTTCAAAAAAAAAAAAAATTTAAGACCATGAATATTCAAGGGGAATAAGAATGATAATTAATTTAACATTACCTGGAGCTGAGATGAAAAAAAAAAAAAAAAAGAATGATAATTAACAATAACAGCTCCTATCTATGAGTACCTGCCATGGGCCAGGCATTATATTATGAATTTAATGTCTTATACTCACAATAATGAAAAAGTTTATGTTCAGAGAAGTTAAGTAAACTTCCCAAGCTTACAAAGCTAGCAAATACCAGAGCCTTTATTCAAAGTAGGTCTGATCCCAAAGCCTATGCTCTTTCCATAAAACTAAACTGCCTCCCTATCTAACCAACTGAAATGACTAAGATCATGCAGTATGCTTAAGGTGAATATTTAAAATGTTGTTGATATCTAGTTTATTTCAGATGTACTTGGGCATAATTTTTGGCTTCTCTGCAGTCTTCAGCATTATCGATCCTTTTCTTCTACCTCTCAAACACCAATATTTGGCTTCCCCTGATACCTGAATTTGAGAAGCGTGGAGGTCCATGGTGATAATATGATCTGCACCTGCTACAGATAACATATTTGCAACAAGCTTGGCTGAGATTGGTGCCCGGCTCTAAATAGAAGGGAGGAAAAGAAAAGAAAAAAACAAGAAGCCAATTTGAAAAACAATTCATTTGCCCAAGAAACGATTTATTGTATACCTACTATTTTAAAGGCACTGTGGTACCCAGAAATTCACAGGAGGAGACATGGCCATTGACTTTAAATAGATCATAATCCAGGACAAATATTAAGGGGAACATCACTTTTCCAAATCAGGATACATTGATCAATAAAGAAAATACCTTTCTAACTTTTGTTTTCTTAATGTACACATATTCATTCTATTCAAGTGTTTCCAATGCTCAATTATTCAAACTAGGCAGACTTTAAAAAATAATTTTATTAACATACCTTTCAACACATAAATACGTAAACATTTAACACCTAACGTGTCAAGGTTTAAAGATACATCATAGAATAGATATTATAGTTTCTTTTGTAAATTACATCACTACCTTACTCATCTGGAGGTCAACTTTCCAAGAACTATAAACCCCTCCAATAAAACATACTTGTTGCACTGTAAAACAGCAAAATCCATGCCCTTTACCTTATATTCTGTGGAATAAAAATATCTGACCTTCTTCGAGGCATTGTTTGTAAAATTGTGCATCAATTACAACAGACTTGCAAAGTTTTATGTATATGCCTTATCCTCTAATATACCAGATAAGGTGAGATATATATAGTGTGTCTGTCTATCTATCTAATCTAATATAAACTAATCTAATCTAGTCTAATCTATGAGTTCAAGTATTCATGTAACAGACTTCAAGTTTTATGAAAAGGTCACAGCTAGGACCCCAATCTTATACTTTGAGAAGATCTACCATAATTAAAAAATATACTCCAGGGGAGTTGGTGCTTACTCTTACTGATACAATTAAAAATACCAGTGAGCTAAATGAAAGTTATATATGTATGACTGTAATAAAATAGACTATAAATGTGTTGCTTTATATAAACCAATTATATTTCTACTGTTTTGAAGATAGGGTAACACCTAAGAAAAGGTGATATTTAAAATTCCCCCTAAACATATATCTGATAATTTAGGAATTTATTTGTGATTTGGAGCAAGTGCTCCTGCTTCCTCTGCTCAAAAAATAAGATTCTGCTCCTACCTTATCTTTCTTATCCTGCCGGGCATAAGGGAAGCATGGGATAACTGCAGTAACCCGGCTGGCTGAAGCAATCTTGCAGGCATTAATCATGATCAAAAGCTCCATTAAATTGTCATTGATTTCGCCACAACCACTCTGAACAATGTAGACATCCTCTCCACGTACACTTTCGCCAATTTCCACACTACAATGAGGAAAGAAGGACAACATGAAATAGATTTTAAAGCACTATACTGTCAGCCCTCCATATCTGTAGTTTCCGTATCTATGGATTCAACCAAGTGTGGATTGAAAATATTTCGAAGAAAAAATTGCACCTGTATTGAACATGTACAGACGTTTTTCTTTGTCATTATTTTCTAAATAATACAGTATAACAACTATTTACTTAGTATTTACATTGTATTAAGTATTATAAGTAATCTAGAGATGATTTAAAGTATATGGAGGGGGACTGGGTACAGTGGCTCATGCCTGCAATCCTAGCACTTTGGGAGGTCTAGGTGGATGGATCACTTAAAGTCAGGAGTTTGAGACTAGCCTGGCCAACATGGCAAAACCATGTATGTCTAGTGAAAATACGAAAATTAGCCGGGCATGGTGGCAGACGCCTGTAGTCCCAGCTACTAAGGGAGGCTGAGGCACAAGAATTGCTGGAACCCAGGAGGCGGAGGTTGCAGTGAACTGAAATCATCACTGCATTCCAGCCTGGGCAACAGAGTGAGACTCTGTCTCAAAAACAAAATAAAATAATAAATTATATGGGAGGGCCTGGAATGGTGGCTCAGCACTTTGGGGAAGGCGAGGGCAGGGTAGAAGGAGAATCACTTGAGCCCAGGAGTTCAAAACCAGCCTCGGTAATACAGTGAGACCCCATCTCTACAAAAAATAAATAAATAAAAATCAAGTAAAAAGGAGCATGTGCATAGATCATATTACAGTATTTCTTATGGCCGGGTGTGATAGCTCACACCTATAATCTCAGCACTTTGGGAGGCTTAGGCAGAGAGATCACCTGAGGTCAGGAGTTTGAGACCAGCCTGGCCAACATAGTGAAACCCCGTCTCTACTAAAAATACAAGAATTAGCCAGGCATGGTGGCACATGCCTGTAGTCCCAGCTACTCAGGAGGCTGAGGCAGAAGAATTGCTTCAACCCAGGAGGCGGAGCTTGTGGTAAGCTGAGATAGTGCCACTGTACTCCAACCTAGGCAATAGAGCGAGACTCTGTCTCAAAAAAAAAACAAAAAAAAAAACTTAGCCAGGCGTGAACCCAGCTACTCAGGAGGCTGAGGCAGAAGAATTGCTTGAACCTGGGAGGTAGAGGCTGCAGTGAGCCAAGATCATGCCTCTGCACTCCAGCTTTGGTGACAGAGCAAGATTTCATCTAAAAAAAAAAAAAAATATATATATATATATAAACACACACACACACACACACACACACATACATCTATACACATACATACACACACACACACACACACACATATATATATATATTACACTATTTCATATCAGGGACTTGAGCCATCTGCAGATTTTGTCTTGGGACCAATCCCCCGTGGCTACTGATGGATGACTTTGCTATACTTCTACAGACAATAAGGTCTAAGAAGAATAGCTTCCCTACTATTATGCTGTCAATGGTTACAGCTACATGTAGATATTGATCTCCCAAGCTTCAGGAGATCCTCTGAAGAAGCATCTATACCAGAAGCAGTTCACTGCCTCAGTTTACTCCAATGCACTATACAAATGTTACCATTTTCTATGGTAATATTTTCTAGTATTACCATGTGACATACATGAAAAAGATGCATGGAATGGTTGGCACATGTTAGTCTAAAGTACTTATAAATAACTGAACCATAATTTTAGTAGATGGCCTGTATCTCATTTCATACAGGTACATGTAATGTACATAAAATTTGATGCATCACCTGTTACTGTTACAGAGTCCATAAATAGCAAAAGAAGTAGAAATATCGCCGGGCGCGGTGGCTCAAGCCTGTGATCCCAGCACTTTGGGAGGCCGAGGCGGGTGGATCACGAGGTCAAGAGATCGAGACCATCCTGGTCAACATGGTGAAACCCCGTCTCTACTAAAAATACAAAAAATTAGCTGGACATGGTGGCACGTGCCTGTAATCCCAGCGACTCAGGAGGCTGAGGCAGGAGAATTGCCTGAACCCAGGAGGCGGAGGTTGCGGTGAGCCAAGATTGCGCCATTGCACTCCAGCCTGGGTAACAAGAGCGAAACTCTGTCTCAAAAAAAAAAAAAAAAAGAAGTAGAAATATCACAAGGAATGAATCACTGCTGTTCTATAATGACACTTTAACAGAAGACAGTACCACTTCTACCGTATTGGCAATTTACCCAATAAGTATTAAATGTTCATATGCGGGCCAGGCGCGGTGGCTCACGCCTGTAATCCTAGCACTTTGGGAGGCCGAGGTGGGTGGATCACCTGAGGTCAGGAGTTCAAGACCAGTCTGGCCATCATGGTGAAACCCCATCTTAAAAAAAAAAAAATGTTCATATGCTCATCACTGTACTAGGTGTTAGGGAAACAATGGTGAATAAAATGTGGTCCTTGCCCTCATTCTGTGTTAACTGTACTCTGGTCCAATTACTAAGTAATTCCCTAGGAAGTTACTCTAAGTATGAAGCAGGGCTATATTTTACCACAAAAGTTTCAACACTCACATTTGGTCTCTACCAAGAAAAACCTATCATCTGGAAAAAAAATAATCTCTTAATTCCTGTTCACCAGGTCTAAAAAAAAGAAAAAGAAAACAATTTAAAAATTTTTAAAAATCACCTTAGTGATACCTCAAACACTATATTCCCAATTAATCCTCTAAGTCAAGTAGGGGAGCAAGTGTGTATATAGACAAGTAGATCAGAATGGCTGACAATCCCTATTGAGTAAGAGAAAAACTTCAGTTCAAATCAAAAGACAATAATACAGTTATTAAAGAAAAGATCCATACTTCTATCTCACTCTAAGCACTATCTTCTGTGTGGTTTCAGGAACTACCTACTGTCCTATGTCTGCCAGGATCACTTTCACCCACCCTTCTCTCCCCAAAGAAACTTCAAAGGGCATTCCAAAAGGGACTTTATAAAAACTGACAGAGGCAATTCTATTGCCAGAAGAAGCTGACATAGAAGATGATTACTTATTTATTCCTTTCTAACACAAGATGAAAGGGAGATAGGAGCAGTGGCACACGCCTATAATCCCAGCTACTCAGGAGGCTGAAGCAAGAGGATTGCTTGAGCCCAGGAGTTCAAGTCTAGCCTGGACAACCCAGGAATACCCCCATCTTAAAAACAAGAAAAGACGAATGGGGTTAGTTGATACTATAAAGCAACAAAAATAAAAGCAAGTAAAAAAAAAAATCAAACTAGAAACCAGTTAAAAACAGGGAAGCTGAGATTTCTGGCAGCCAGAACAAACAAATGCACTAGTTTAGGATAAACCTTTTTTAAGACTGGGAGCAGTGGCTGACACCTGTAATCCCAGAACTTTGGGAGGCGAAGGCAGGCAGATCGCCTGAGCTCCTAAGTTCAAGACCAACCTTGGCAACACGGTGAAACCCAGTCTCTATCAAAAACCACAAAAATTACCTACGTATGGAGATGTACATCTGTAGTCCCAGCTACTCTGGAGGCTGAGGTAGGAGAATTGCTTGAACCCAGGTGGAGGTTGCAGTGAGCAGAGATGAAGCCACTGGACTCCAGCCTGGGTGACACAGCAAGACTCGTCTCGGGGGAAAAAAAAAAAAGGCAGTGTTCATTTCAAGGACTTTTGAGACTTTTTCAGACCTTTCTTTACTACTAGCTCTGCCCTTTGAGAGATTTCAGGCCAAAAGAGTCCCTTTTATGTTTTATTTTAAACAACTTTGTGGTTGAGAGGCAGAGGCAGGAGGATCACTTGAGCCCAAGAGTTTGAGACCAGCCTGGGCAACACAAAGAGACCTCCTCTCTACAAAACAATTTAAAAATGAGTTGAGAATGGTGGCAAGCACCTGTGATCACAGCTACTGTGGAGACTGAGGTGAGAGGATTGCTTCGGCCCAGGAGTCGGGAGCCATGATCATGCCACTGCACTCCAGCCTGGGTGACAGAGACCCTGTCTCAAAAAACAAAACAAAGCAAACAAAAAAATTAGCTGCCCACATTCATCCTCCATATATCAGCTCCTTAACCAAAATCTCCATTTCCCTGGAGGAGAATGAAAGTCAGGAAGCATACTGATTTCCAATCATGTATCAGAAGCCTATGGCTCTTGTTTCAGTCAAGAACACAGAATATCATCTGTGCTCCAGACATTCACTTGCCAGAGTCAGGTTGTTTAATTAAAAGTTGGAGAACTAATGTATGAATGCAGTTTGGCAATTATCTCAAATAGTATACGGGACAAGCTAACTATTCTGCTATGTGTTTAAAGCTTTATCATTATCAAGTAAGCCCAGAAAACAACATTCTTAGACGACAGCAGCTTATCTCCCTTTACAAATGCCTCAACTATCAGTCAATACAAAAACTGCCCACAAAATTGCTATATTGTGCACGATGTTACCTCAATATCAGTATTTAAAGGTCTCACCCATAAAATTCTTAGGATTTTGTGCCTGGAAGTTTCTAAAGAACTTTATGGAAATAAAAACTACATAATCCATTGCATATGCCTTTATCCCTCTGGCTGCCAGGAAGCCAAGGGATACAGTTAAAAAAAAAACACTAAACTTAGTAAACATTTTTGCCAAATTGTTGGCATAATTGCTACAGTCCATGGTTTTATAACGCTTATGATACCTACCTTAACAAACAGTTTGTACTTGTGACTTTCAAACACTTCAAATCCTTTCTTGAAAGCAGGTGAGGTATTACTTAAAATTATCACTGCTAATTAAGACATCAAAGAGCATCTGATAAATACGTAAATTTGCTAAGAGGTGATTATTTTATTTTATTTTTATTTACATTTTTGAGACAGAGTCTTACTCTGCCCCCCAGGCTACAGTGCAATGGCATGATCTCCACTCACTGTAACCTCTGCCTCCTAGGTTCGACAATTCTTCTGCCTCGGCCTCCCAAGTAGCTGGGACTACAGGCTTGCGCCACTACGCCCAGCAAATTTTTGTATTTTTAGTAAAGAGGGGGTTTCACCACATTGTCCAGGCTGGTCTCAAACTCGTGACCTCAGGTGATCTGCCTGCCTCGGCCTCCTAAAGTGCTGGGATCACAGGTGTGAGCCACCGCACCCAGCCAAGGTGGTTATTTAAAAATATATATATATTCTAACATCACAAAAGGCTTGAATAATAACTCTTTATAAATCACTTATCAAACAAAAAATAAAAATAAACAAAAATAACTTATCAGCTTACCACCCAATACAATCGCTAGTACCATTTTTGTTATTATATCAGTTAATAATCAAACAGCAGCTCAGCTATTTCCCAAAGCCAAACATTTTAAAATTAAAAGTTACCCTCACCATAGAAGGATGTTTGTTATAAGGCATCTATCTAATAAGTTGAAAAGGTTATTTACTATTTTTAAAAGGTGGTGCTTTTGAAAAAATCTTACAAAAACAAAATAAAAGTAGAGAAACTTAAAAAATAAATAAATAAAATAATGTAGTAGTGTAAGTAAACTAGGTAGGACACTGCCTTGTTTTACTATGCATAATTCTAATTTCACTTATTAAGACCAATCTTTCTCTATAGTAGTACTATAACATACAGACTTTGGCAAAGTCTTAAAAAGTCTATGAGTTGCACTCCAATTATAGAGCTTGGTTCAACAAGTCCTCTAAAAATCTTAACCTTATTCTTATGGTTTCTTCTAAGTCTAAGTTATGGCAGTGATTGAGAAAAACACTTGTGCCTAAAACCTGTTTGCTCCTAACACAGTCTATTATGTGGAAAAACCTAGTTCAGCAATTTAGAGAGTAATACTCCTTGTTCTCTCCCTCTAGTTAATGGAGTGTTCTCCAAATGGCTTTGGGCCAATCATTCTCTCAGCTGTTCTGGTGAGGCAAGAGGACTAGCTACGTCTATCTGATGAGTGAGAAAACTAACTTCTCTTTGCCCTTTCTTTAAGATCAGGCATAAGTATATCCAACAAACATGGAATGTCAACAAACACCAAAAGTGAATCTAAAAAAGTGGATAGTATTTTTTTTTTTTTTTTGAGACAGAAATTTGCTCTGTTGTCCAGGCTGGAGTGCTGTGGCGCAATCTTGGCTCACTGCAGCCTCCGCCTCCTGGGTTCAAGTGATTCTCCTGCCTCAGCCTCCTAAGTAGCTGGAACCAGGCACACACCACCACACTCGGCTAATTTTTATATTTTTAGTAGAGATGGAGTTTCACCATGTTGGCCAGGATGGTCTCGATCTCCTGACCTTGTGATCCACCAGCCTCGGCCTCCCAAAATGCTGGGATTAGAGGCATGAGCCACCACACCCGACTGTTGATAGTATTCTTAAAATAATCTGAAGAATTTAGATTATGGAGACATTGGCATGTGCAAAATACATGGGATTAACTAACCACAAGCAGAAGACACAGTTTTCAAGAAAATCCTAGGCAACCAAAGATCAAGTCTTCATTCTCTCAGCCAATACAGAGTAACCAAATAAACCGAAATTACGTATCAATATTGAAGAGAATAGAGTCAACATTTGAGTATATCTACCTTTGTAAAGCCAGGTAATCGATGTTGTCAGCAAAAATTAAAAGAACAATAATACCCAGAGCTGGGCAAGTTACTCTGCATCTTTTTGTAGCTCCCTTCTCTATAAAATAGAGATAGTAAAAGTTATTCCTCATGACAGTTTTGAAGGGATTAAACACAATGTATACTAAATGCTTAGAATGGAAACTAGCACATTTTAGGCATTCACTATACATTAAATATGGCTGGGCGAGGTGGCTCACGCCTGTAATCCCAGCACTTTGGGAGGCCAAGGCGGATCGAGACCATTGTGGCCAACATGGTGAAACCCCGCCTCTACTAAAAATACAAAAAAGTTAGCTGGATGTGGTGGCGCATGCCTGTAGTTCCAGCTACTTGGGAGGCTGAGGCAGGAGAATTGCTTGAACCCAGGAGGCCTCAGTGAGCCAAGATCACGCCACTGCACTACAGCCTGCATGACAGAGCAAGACACCATCTCAAAATAAATAACTAGATGGCCAAGGATGATCCTTATTTTAGAAGAAAAGCTACTCTGCTTAAGAGAGCATCAACCCCTGAGATTCTGCCAAATTGTGATAATAGCAAAATTGTTTTATTTGAGAATAGGCTCGGTAGTTCCCCAACTGATGACACACAGCACTTATTGAGTTGCCTTGTCCATGACCTTTTGATCCCAAGAGTCACCTGGGGGAGCAGCTATAGGAAGCAGTTATCATTTCTTCAGTATAGGAAAAACAAAAATGGGGGGAACTCCATAAAAAAACATATGTGATTCTGTTCAATGAAGGTTTCAGAATATCTAGGAACCAAGAAGCTAATGATTAAGCCAGAAACAAGGAAATCTAACCAGTCAGCAATTATCCATGTTGGACTTAATAGAAATCAATCAGTAGAAAACTAAGTTGTCCTCCCCCTCTCCTCTCCCCCAATGTAGCCTCAGGTTCTGGGGTGTTGCATTATGCAGAGAGCAGAAGGATTAACACAAGGAGAAAATAAAGCTTTCATGCCTTCATATTTTTCCTACACGCATAGGAAAAGGATTAAATATCCACAGAGCCACAGAAAACCTCTAAATGAAAAACATTCTTGTCTCCTAGCTGTATTGCCAATCACAAAGTCTAGTCCTGTTTTGTATTCTTTATTAAGGTCCATGAGCCATAATGCTTTGGAAAAATCTAAAGACAGCAGCTTGTAAGCCTCTTTTAACTAAGGTATTGCCTGGTTACAGATGGCAGTGTTTACACTATCATTTGCATCACAATCAGTAGCACAATAATTGTAAGAAGCTGTCCATTATAGAAGACATTATTTTATGAGCTGGGTCTAAAAGAGATAAGGGGAGTTACACTTGGAAATCAGTCCAAAGAAGGCAAAAAAGCAAAAGCATTTAGGAAAAACTATTTGAGATATTCTTACTTGATTATTAGGTGAAAACTTTCCCTTTAACAGATCTGTAGGATTGTAGGCAGGGCTCTAATTTAATCGATAGGGCAACAACAAAATACAAATTACACCTATCAGAAACTGAAGATCCCACATGTAGGTGGAAGAGGCACTGAAATAATCAGGAAACCAAGTTCTCTCTAAAACAGTCCGCTGGTGCCGGCAGAGGGGGTAAGTCGGGACAGGAAGCAAGTTTTACAGGCAAGGCAATGGAAAAAAAGCAAGTTGCAATACACTGTCCAATCCTGGTCTTCCACTACATTACCTGTCCTCAATTATCTTTGACATTCAGGTATAAAATTGTTTCCTAAATTCCCTACACAGAGCTTAAAGAAGTAGCCAAGTCCAATGGACTCGGTTACTGAAAAATACGCTTTTGCATGATCTGTACCACTAGCTGCACTGGGGAAGGTCAAAGATTCCAGAATTGAGGTTTCCTAGATTTTCTGGATGGCTCAAGCCGAGATGCTGACTATCAAGGATGCAGAGTCAACGCATCACTTTAACCAATTAGATTTTTATGCCTCTGATTACTCAAGTAGATGATTCATAAGATGAGAAAAGCCAACGCTTGCTGATCTAAGGGAAGTCGTGATAATTTTGGCGCCTGCAGTACGTAATGTCAATTTCCCTCAACACCAAGCCGGACGGACCAACACCATTTCTAATTAAGAAGCTGCTTCTTGGTCTCTAGGAGAAGAAAGACCAGGAGAGCTCAGTACGCAGGTAGGCTCTCTAAATGCAAGCTAGTCCAAGAGCTGAAGCCACCCAGTCCAGCCTGGGCGGCTCAACAGCAAAGCCAAGCCACGTGTCCCTACCGCCGAAGCTAAGCGTCGGTCCCGTCTCGGCGCTCTACGCAGTCGCTATCTATTGGGTCCCCCAGCCCTCGCCCTCAAATGCAGAAGCTTCGCCTCATGCTCCATCTTTTGACTCCACCCCACTGCACGGTAAGAATGAACGTGACCCTCCCGCGTGAGGCAAAATAACGGAAACACACCGTGGGGTAGGCTAGCCACAGAGCTGCACCCTCTCCCCCATCCCCCAGTCTGTTTGAGCTCCAGCGGCGACCCCATCCCTCCTATTCTCCACTGCCTGAGCAGGTGAGGTCTAGTCGGGGTCCCAACACGGTCCTTACCAGGTCTCCTGGTTGCTGAATTTCTTCGTCACCACCTTGCCTAGCTCCAGGCCCAGGCGGTCAGCAATTTTCTGAGATAAGTCTTGGTGGGAGCTGCCGCTGAAGATTTTGATATTCGGCATCCTGGCCAACTAACTACCCTAAGCCCTCCGCTAAGCGATCGCTGCTGCTGCAGAGACCGGAACCGAAGTCGGCCTGAGACTCAATACCAAGCGCTTTGCGTTGCTACTCCGCCATCTTACATTCCCGCCCGGCGCGCGGCTCTAAATTACCCAGAGCCGCGGAGGTGGGGCCAGCAGAGAAGTCCACACCCCGCCAGCAACGATTAGCTGAGAGGGAGCGAAGGGAGGGGTGTGGTCCTCGCTGTAGATCCGCCTCCTTCCGATCCTCTCAGGTATTGGCTGAAGAGCTTGGACGGGGGCGAGACTAACCCATAGCCCGGCCCCCTATAGCTAGGCGGTCGGGGACTGGAGACGTTGGACCGGGGGTGGAGGGATGCTGGTGACGTCTGGGGCAGATCGTTCCCGCTAGAGGAAATTAACCATGCCTGCATTTTTTTATTTCCCCTCCCTCAGCGCAAGAAAGTAAGTCTGGCTCTGGTTTATAGTTTCCTTTAAGAAGATCTGTTTATCAGGATGACAGCCACGAGTTTGTATGTTCTCAACACATTTTTTATCTCTTTATAAGGATGGGGCTGAATTAAAACACTTTTACATCACAGACGTGCATCCAAAGGGTTTGCTTGCCCATTGTAATTGCAGTGTAACCTTTGCCTGCAAGACAGTTTCCAAGGGGGAAGTGACTGAAGACATGTCACCTGAATCATCCAAGAGACACTGCAAGAGAAAGTTGTTTTGTTTCTAGTGCTGGAACCAAGTATATTGAAACAAGCGAAGGAGGATGGATTTTCCAAACTATCTGGACAATAAAAGTCTGGCTTTTATAGCCCTTGGAAAGGAAAGAAAATATGCTGTGCTATGTGACTTCAGATAAAGAGCCTTGAAAGGATTAAAAAAAAACCAACACCCTGGGTTTTAGTCCTTTCTGCCTCATGTAAGCCTCAGTGTCATCATCTACATGTTGCTAATGTGGCCTTTTACACCATGTTTTATTATTTTTATAGTGATACTTGTTCATTGGACCTAAGTGAGCCTTTATTCTTGCACCACGTTTCCATTAAGCATATTTCAAGAATGAGTTAGAAGTAAGATAAAAATAATACAATTCGGGAATCAAAAGTGACCATAGTGCTCATAACTATCAAATGTAAAAATAGAAGGGACCTCAGAGATCATATAGTCATTTTACATATGATAAAACTGAGATGGAGTTGGGGGAGGGATTTGTCTAAGTGGCAAAGGCAGAAAATACTCAAAGCAGCATCTTATCTTTGTCTTACTGCCATTTTCAGCAGTGTCCATGGTACACTTCTCCTTCTGACTTTTTGTTGCACGTTTACAAGCTCAGAAATGTAATGTAGGCCCTTGTGTATAGGAATACTCAGAGAAGTAAGTAAGCTTCAAGGCAGAATATTAGTAGTCTTCCATCATAGGTCATTCATCAAATATTTACTGAGTGTTCTATTGCATACTAGGCATTGAGTGCTAGGCATTGAGGGGAATATAAGGTATTTGGCTCAAGGGATTTGTTTATTCAAGAAATATTTACTGAACATTGTTTATGTGCTAGGCCCTGTTTAGTGGCACAAGAATACAGTAGTAAACTCTCTTATGGAGTTTACATTCTTAAACAATAAACATTTAATAAGCAAAATACATAGTATGTCAAATGGCAAGAAGTGCTGTGGAAAAAAAATCAGGCAAGGAAAATGGGATAATGTGCCAGAGTGTAGAGGACAGAAGTACAATTTTAAGTAGGGTTGTCAGAGAAGACCTGTCTGGGAACGTAACATTTGGGCAAAGACCTGAAGGAGAAAAAAAAAAAATGAGCCATGTTGATATCTTGATAAGCGAAGAGAACAGCAAGAGCAAATACCCTAAGGCGGAAGTATCTAGCTTGTTTGAAGAATACCAATGTGGGGTGAGTGTTGTGGGGTGGAGGTGGAATGTGTCTATAAGAGAAAAGGTGGAAAGCGAGGTCAATGAGATAAGAATGATTAGAGGCCGGCAGGTCGCAGTGGCTCACACCTGTAATCCCACCACTTTGGGAGGCTGAGGTGAACCGATCACTTGAGTTCAGGAGTTCAAGACCAGCCTGGGCAACGTGGTGAAACCCCATCTCTACAAATATACAAAAATTAGCCGGACGTGGTGGTGGGCACCTGTAGTCCCAGCTACTCTGCAGGCTGAGGCAGGAGAATCGCTTGAACCCGGGAGGTGGAGGTTGCAGTGAGCTGAGATCGTGCCACTGCACTCCAGCCTGGGTGACAGAGTGGGACCCTGTCTCCAAAAAAAAGACAACAAAAAAAGTGATTGTGGTGAGAGTGCTGATCATGCAGAACTTACAAGTTATTTTGGGGGTTTTGCTTTTACTGAGTAACAATTTTTAGCACAAAGTGACATAATCTAACTTATATTTTAAAAAGATCACCCCAGCTACCGAGAACAGAGTGTAGGAGGCAATATAGGATGCAGGAAGACCAATTAGTAGTTAACTTCCAAAGGGAGGTAATAAGACATTTATACATATAATGACAAAGCACAGGCAATGTAATACATTACCATAGAAAAGACTGTGTTTGGATAATGTAGAGGCTGCTGTAACAAGGAGACTCTAAAATACAACGGTTCTAATGAGACAAATTATTTCTCTCTTGCATAACAGGCTGGCTGGTCTAGGCCAGTGGGATGATTCTGCTCCATGCTAGATCATGGACACATCCACATTCTAGCTCAGAGAAGAGGCCTAGGCAAGGGATTTCCTTTTAAGCAAGTGAGATGAAATTTGTCCCTCCCACTTTCTCTCGCATCCCTTTGGCAAGAACTCAGTCACAATTCACACCTAACTGCAAAAAAGACTAGGAAATGTTTTGTTAGGTGGCCCCGCTCCCAGAAAGAAGAGACAGTGAATTTTGGAGATGCAACTACGCCGGGCGCGGTGGCTCAAGCCTGTGATCCCAGCACTTTGGGAGGCCGAGACGGGTGGATCACGAGGTCAAGAGATCGAGGCCATCCTGGTCAACATGGTGAAACCCCGTCTCTACTAAAAAATACAAAAAAATCAGCTGGGCATGGTGGCGCGTGCCTGTAATCCCAGCTACTCAGGAGGCTGAGGCGGGAGAATTGCCTGAACCCAGGAGGCGGAGGTTGCGGTGAGCCGAGATCCCGCCATTGCACTCCAGCCTGGGTAACAAGAGTGAAACTCCGTCTCAAAAAAATAAATAAATAAAAATAAAAATAAAATGGAGATGCAACTAGAAGTCTCCCATAAGGCCCAAACAAAATGCTCTGCAGGTCCACAGGTAGAAGATATCACCTCTACATGGAGCATCCTGGGAGGTATTTTTGAAGGTAGAAGCACATGAACTATGCGTTGATGGATGAGTAGAGTTTTGACAGGCAATGACTGGGAGGAGGTGGATCTCCCAGGCAGGAAGAAAAGATGAGGAAGCAGAGAGAGGTTTTGAAGAAAAGAAAATAGCTTAGTTTGGCTGGAATATCAAGTACCATATTGGGACTCCACTCAGCAGGCAATAGGAAGCCATTGACTGTTCTGGAGTAAGAGCATGATGTGATCATACCTGTGCTTTAGGTAAATTTTTCTATGTAGGGTGAAGAATAGGGAAGAGATTGGAGGCAGGCAAATCAGATTGGGAGAGCAAGTTAGTAACGTCATTAACTATGCCAGTAGTGGTAGGGTTTAAGAAGAAGAATGGTAAAGACATTGTGAATCTCAACCTTTTAGAAACCCCTTTGAGAACTTTATGACCACAATACATCCTCTCTTCAGATACAAGTATTCCTCATTTTATTGCACTTTGCTTTATTGCGCTTTGTAGATACTGTATTTTTTTACAGCTTGAAGGTTTATGGCAACCCTCTATTGAGCAAGCTTATTGATGCCATTTTTCCAAGAGTATGTGTTCATTTTGTGATTCTTTGTCACATTTTGGTAATTCTTGCAATATTTCAAGCTTTATTATTTGGGATGCCATGAACCATGCCTGTATAAGACAGAGAACTTACTTGACAAATGTTGTGTGTGTTATGTGTTCTGACTGTTCACTGACCAGTCATTCCCCCACTTCTCTTTCTCTCCTCATGCCTTCTTATTTTCTGAGAGACAACACTATTGAAATTAGGCCAGTTAATAACCCTGCTATGCCCTCTAAGTGAAAAGGAAGTGTTGCACGTCTCTCACTTTAAATCAAAAGCGAAAAATGATTAACTGAGTGAGGAAGATGTATCAAAAGCTGAGACAGGCTGAAAGCTAGGTCTCTTGTGCCAGTAAACCAAGCTGTGAATGCAAAGGAAAAGTTCTTGAAGGAAATAAATAGTGCTACTCCAGTGAACACATGAATGATAAGAAAGCAAAGGAGCTCTATTGACAATACGGAGAAAGCTTGAGTGGTCTGAATAGATTAACCCAGCCACAAAATTCTCTTAAGCCAAAGCCTAACCCAGAGCAAGGCTCTAACTCTCTTTGTTTCTATGAAGGCTGAGGAGAAGTGAAGAAGTTTCAGAAGAAAAGTATGAAGAAGCTAGCAGAGATTGGTTTATGAGGTTTAAGAAAAGAAGCCATCTCTGTAACGTAAAAGTGCAAGGTGAAGCAGCAAGTGCTGATGTAGGAGCTGCAGCAAGTTCTCCAGAAGATCCAGCTAAGGTTATTGATAAAGATGGCTATACTAAACCACAGACTTTCAATGTAGGTGGTAAATGCCTTGTATTGGAAGAAAATGTCATCTAGGAAGTTCTGCTGTGGCTAAAATGTTATCAAACAGCATTTTATGCTACAGATAAATCTGTTGTGAAAGGAAGTAAATCAATGCGGCAAATTTCATTGTTGTCTGTTTTGGAAATTGTTATAGCCAATCCATCCTTCAGTAACTTCCTCCCTAATCAGTCACCAGCCCTCAATGTTGAGGCAAGATCCTCCACCAGTAAAAAAAAAAAAAAAAAAAAAAAATTACTACTTGCTAAAGACTTAGATGATCATTAGCATTTTTTAGCAATAAAGTTTTTCTTTTTTTTGAGACAGAGTCTCACTCTGTCACCCAGGCTGGAGTGCAGTAGCATGATCTTGGCTCACTGCAACCTCCACTTCTTGGGTTCAAGCGATTGTCATGCCTCAGCCACCTGAGTAGCTGCGATTGCAGGCATGCACCACCACTATTGGCTAATTTTGTATTTTTAGTACCGACAGGGTTTGGCATGTTGACCATGCTGGTCTCAAACTCCTGGCCTCGATTTGATCTGCCCAACTCAGCTTCCCGAAGTGCTAGGAATACAGGCATGAGCCACCATGCCAAGCCTACGATAAAGTATTTTTTATTTCAGGTATTGATATGGTTTGGGTACGTGTTCCCTCAAAATCACATATTGAAATGTAATCCCCAGTTGGAAATGGTCTTGGTGAGAGATACATGGGTCACAGGGGTAGATCCCTCATGAATGGCTTGGTGCTGTCTTTGCAATAGTGAGTGCAAGAAGGACAATAGTTTATTCTGAGTTCATGGGAAATTTGGTTGTTTAAAAGAGTGTGGCACTTTTCCCCTTTGTTCTCTCTCTCTCTCTTTCTCTCTCTCTCTTTGAGACTGAGTTTTGCTCTGTTGCCCAGGCTTGAGTGCAGTGGCTCGATCTTAGCTCACTGTAACCTCCGCCTCCCAGGTTTAAGCAATTCTCCTGTCTCAGCCTCCTGAGTATCTGGGACTATAAGCACCCGCCACCATGCCTGGCTAATTTTTGTATTTTTAGTAGAGACAAGGTTTTGCCATGTTGGCCAGGCTGGTCTAGAACTCCTGACCTTGTGATCTGCCCACCTTGACCTCCTAAAGTGTTGGATTACAGTTGTGAGCCACTGCGCTCCCCCCCCACCCCCGCTTTGTTCTCTTGCTTCTGTTCTTGCCATGTGACATGCTGGCTCCCTGTTACCTTCTGCCATGATTGGAAGCTTCCTGAGGCCCTCACCAGGAACAGATTCCAGCACCACACTTCCTATAAAGTCTGCAGAGCTGTGAGTCAATTAAACCTCTTTTTTGTTATAAATTACCCAGACTCAGGTATTTCTTTGTAGTAATGCAAAAAGAAAAAAAAAAAGCCTAGTAGAAGCATGTATATTTTTTTAGACATAATGCTATTGCACTATAGTGCAATTTAACAGACTGCACTATAGTATAAACGTAATTTCTCTATGCACTGGGAAATCAAAAAATTCATGTGATTGGCCGGGTGTGGTGGCTCACGCCTGTAGTCTCAGCACTTTGGGAGGCCTAGGCGGGTGGATCACCTGAGGTTAGGAGTTCAAGACCAGCCTGGCCAACATGGTGAAACCCTGTCTTTAAAAAAAAAAAAAATCATGCGATTTGCTTTATTGCAATGCTTGATTTACTATGGTGGTCTGGAACTGAGCCCACAATATCTCCAAGGTATGCCTGTAAATTATCATAGAAGCTTGGGCTCATTAGATTAAAACTAAACGTAGGCCAGGTGTGGCGGGTCACTCCTGTAATGCCAGCACTTTGGGAGTCCGAGGCAGGCGGATCAGAAGGCCAGGAGTTGGAGACCACCTGGTCAACATGGTGAAACCCTGTCTCCACTAAAAATACATAAATTAGCCAGGCGTGGTGGCACTCGCCTGTAATCCCAACTACTCGGGAGGTTGAGGCAGGAAAATTGCTTGAATCCGAAAGTCAGAGGATGCAGTGAGCTGAGATCACACCACTGCACTCCGTCCAGCCTGGGTGACAGAACAAGACAGAAAAAGCCTAAACATTCCATTAGGGCAAAAACTAAATGCTGTAATCTGATTGACTGTAGAATGTAAACGTGTATGGAAAGAATGTTATCTTTGCTCCTTATTTCTCTCTAGAAAGATAAGCACAATCAGGGTATGTGGACAAGGAATTACCCTTTGAGAGATTTAAATTTTTTTTTTTTTGAGATGGAATTACGCTCTTGTCACCCAGGCTGGAGTGTAGTGGTGCGATCTCAGCTCACTGGAACCTCGGTCTGCCTCCCGGGTTCAAGCCATTCTCCTGCCTCAGTCTCCCGAGTAGCTGAGATTACAGGCTCCCAGCTGAGATTACAAGCTCACCACCACGCCCAGCTAATTTTTTTTTGTATTTTTAGTAGAAACTGGGTTTCACCATGTTGGTCAGGCTGGTCTTGAACTCCTGACCTCATGTGATCCACCCGCCTCAGCCTCCCAAAGTGCTGGGATTACAGGGGTGAGCTACCTTGCCCGGCAAGAGTTTTAATTTAAATCTCTTTGAGGAGATTTGAATTAAAATACTTTAGAAAAAAATGTTTTCAGCCAGGCATGGTGGCTCATGCTTGTAATCCCAGCACTTTGGGAGGCCAAGGCAGGTGGATCACCTGAGGTTGGGAGTTCAAGTCCAGCCTGGCCAACATGGTGAAACCCCATCTCCACTAAAAAAAAAAACAACAACAACAACAAAATTACCCCACAAAATTAGCCGGGCGTGGTGGCACTCGCCTGTAATCCCAGCTACTTGGGAGGCTGAGGCAGTAGAATTGCTTGAACTGGGGAGGTGAAGGTTGCAGTGAGCTGAGATCCTGCCACTGCACTCCAGCCTGGGCGACAGGAACGAAACTCGGTCAAAAAAAAAAAGAAAGAAAGAAAGAAAGAAAAAAATCTCCTCAAACTTTTAGGGATAGATGAACATAGACAAATTAGACCATCAGAATAGGGACAATGTATGTGTCAGGTAGGCATTAAGTTCATAAGAGGTGAGGTTTTTAAAAACTGGCTGAGTTGCTGGGCACGGTGGCTCACGCCTGTAATCCCAGCACGTTGGGAGGCCGAGGTGGGAGGATCACGAGGTCAGAAGTTCATGACCAGCCTTACTAAGATGGTGAAACCCCATCTCTATTAAAAATACAAAAATTAGCAGGGCACGGTGGTAGGTGCCTATAATCCCAGCTATTCGGGAGGCTGAGGCAGGAGAATCGCTTGAACCCTGGAGGGACAGAGGTTGCAGTGAGCCAAGACCCCACGCCACTGCATTCCAGCCTGGGCAACAAAGTGAGACTCCATCTCAAAAAAAAAAAAAAAAAAAAAAACTTGCTGAGTTATATGTAAATCATGGTGAGTTCTGTGAATTTGATATACTGTATGTAATTCAAAAGAAATGTGCTGAGGACCTATGTACCAGGGCCTCTGGAGGGTGTGCCTATGGAGAATGAACAGTACACTATCCTTTCCCTTGAGTGGAGCAGGCAAGACAGATGCAGAAATAAGGTTAATAATGGGGGCGTGAGAAGCACGATCATATTGAAAGGATCTGAGAAGAGTCTTGCAGAAAATGGGTAAGGTAAGACCAAAGATCTTAACCTGAGGATACAGGGCAGGGAGAAGAGCTTTAACAAAGGCCAGGGGCAGATGACTGTATGTGTGGGGTGAGTCGAGGAAGGGTGTGTTCAGAGCTTGGGCAAGAAAGGCAGCTAGAAGACTGTGATGGTCCGATTTTTTTTTCTTTAAAGACAGGGGCTTGCTATGTTGCCCAGGCTGATCTCGAACTCCTGGGCTCAAGTGATCCTCATGCTTCAACCTCCCAAGTAACTAGAACTATAGTCATGTGCTGTTGCACTCAGCTGATGGTCAATTTTTTGTGTCAACTTGAGTAGGCTGTGGTCCCAGTTATTGAATCAAACACTGGTCTAGGTATTACTGTAAAGATACTTTGTAAATGTGATTAGCATTCATAATGGGTCGACTTTAAATACAGGAGATTTTCCTAGTTAGTCTGGGTGGGCCTGATTCAATCTATTGAAAAGCCTTAAGAGCGGAGCTGAAGTTTCTGTCAGGAAAAAGAAATTCCATGTGTGGACTGCAGCTTCAGCTATTACCCAGAGTTCCAGCCTGCCCTTCCTGATGGCTTACCCCTCAGATTTCAGACTAGCCTAGCCAGCCCCCACAATGATATAGCCAAGCCAAATCCTTACAACAATTTTTTTTTTGAGACAGAGTCTCACTTTGTCGCCCAGGCTGGAGTACAGTGGCACGATCTTGGCTCACTGCAACCTCTGCCTCCCGGGTTGAAGTGATTCTTCTGCTTCAGCCTCCTGAGTAGCTGGGATAACAGATGCATGCCACCACGCCCAGCTAATTTTTGTATTTTTAGTAGAGATGGGGTTTCACTATATTGGCCAGGCTGGTCTCAAACTTGTGACCTCCTGATCTGCCCACCTTGGCTTCCCAAAGTGCCGGGATTACAGACATGAGCCACCATGCCTGGCCAATAAATTTCTTAATATACATCTCATACTGGTACTGGTTCTCTTTCTCTCTCTCTCTTTTTTTTTTTTTTTTTTTTTTTTTTTGAGATGGATTTTTGCTCTTGTTACCCAGGCTGGAGTGCAATGGCATACTCTTGGCTCTCTGCAACCTCCACCTCCTGGGTTCAATCAATTCTCCTGTTTCAGCCTCCTGAGTAGCTGGTATTACAGGTGTGTGCTACCATGCCCAGCTAATTTTGTATTTTTAGTAGAGACGAGATTTCACCTTGTTGGTCAGGCTGGTCTTGAACTCCTGACCTCAGGTGATCCATCCACCTCGGCCTCCCAAAGTGCTGGGATTACAAGCGTGAGCCATTGCACCTGGCCGGGTTCTCTTTCTCTAGTTGACCCTGACTGATACAAAAATGGGTTGTGGAGGGCTTTGAATGCCAGTTTGAGAATGCTGAGTGAAGCCCAGATGAGGGGAGCTCTGATCCCTGACATGGAAGGAAAGTGAAAGGAAGAGCATTGATAATTTTAGAAAATGCTGCGGGATGCTCTCTTGCCCATATATCATATTTCCAACTAACTCCAAAGCTTAGGGCCTCCGGGAAAATTATGTAAACACCCTTCTCAATGGAAGGGCTCCCATATTCTCCCCACCCCGTGGGGTGTTTCAGTCTGATTGGCTATTCCTCCCTTTGAGATTCTTCTGCAGGCATTTCTTTTTGTTGTTGTTCATTTATTTTTGCCAGGACATTATTTTAATTTATTTTTGACAAAGTCTTACTCTGTCACCCATGTTGCAGTGCAGGGGTGCCATGTCAGCTCACTGCACTCTCCATCTCCTGGGCTCAAGCAATCCTCCCACCTCAGCCTCCCAAGTGGCTGGGACTACACGCGTGCACCACCACACCCAGCTAAATTGTTTTGTATATTTTTGTAGAGGCAGGGTCTCACCATGTTGCCCAGGTTGGTCTCAAACTCCTGGCCTTAAGTGATCCGCCCACCTCAGCCTCCAAAAGTGCTCCAGTTGCAGTTGTGAGCCATCACACCCGGCATTCTGCAGGCATTTCTGGGGCAGCAACTGTGGACAAAGTACTGTACAGCACTCAGCTTCTGGATTACCGAAATGAACAAAATATGACCCTTACATCCAAGAACGTTTACAGATAGACTTGTCGAGCACTAACTTTAACCGCAGACAGAGAGAAAGAAGCCCCCTCCCCTCCTCCCTGCAGCACCAAATCATGCTTTTCTGAGCCCCAGCACAGCACGCTTCTTGCAGCCCAGTGGAAGGTTTGACTCGCTGGGCTTCCTTTTCATCTTCAAGCAACCTGGCCCACACCTGAGTATTAGCATTTCTTTCAGGGTATTTTCTCTTGTCTGTCTCCTATGTCTGCTCCAATTTTTCCCTCTCGAAGCTAGTGTGACCTGCTCTCGTTGTTCATGTTCCCTCCTTGGCCTTGTCAGCCAACCCACAATTCAATGCCAACTGGTGGCAGGTGGGTGTTTCACTTTTGTAAGCACGCCGGAGAGCTTTCAAAGGCCACCACAGAGTCTATCACATCAATAGAGACTGCCCACGCTGCAGCCCATGCCAGTGTAGGAAATAAGAATAAATAAAAGCCTCCTCTTCAAATCTTTCCTCTTAGTTCATTACGAATAAATAATAGTTTCTTCAAAGGTAATGCTAATAATCTTAAGGTAGCTATTAGTCATAATAAAGAAATAAGTACATCCGTGTTCTTAGCTCTTACACTTTCACCTAGATATTTGCCCTGATATGCAGGGACAAGCCCAGGCAAGTCTTAGGCCAAACTTATTCCCCTTCCTTATTTGGTAATGTTCTTGCTTCTCTAAGCATTCCTCAACTTACTTCCTCTTTTTCTTTGTTCTCCCCTGCTGTTACATTTTTAGAAAATTTCCATTTTGGGTCAAGCATAGAATGTGGGGTCCCGTTCTGACCAATGGAAACTGGACACAGCAGTAGGGCAATTACATCAGGATATGAAAATTATAAATGTCCTTGTTTTCCTTGTTCAGGTGTGCTTTCATGGCAAGACTGCTGGCGAGTTGCACCCTTTCTAAAGGAAGTAACACTAGCCTTGCTGAGTAATCCATTGTCTTGGTCTGGATTTTTCCTGACATTATAAACCTGTTTCCAATACTGGCCTCACCACCTCTCAGGAGTTGGCCCTTCTATTGGGCCCCAGATTCCCAATCTTACATCCTCTGAGTCTTCAACAAGAATGCAGGCTGTCTGAGGGCAGAGGCTATGTAGCTCTTGTGGTCTCTAGCATAGATGAGCTTCAGAGAGGATGCATTTTAAACACTTAAGGATTTGAATTGAAAATCTGGATTGACAGGTATCTCAGGATGTGACTTTTTTTTTTTTTTTTTGAGACAGAGTCTGGCTGTGTCGGCCAGACTGGATTGCAGTGGCATGATCTCAGCTTATTGCAACCTCCGCCTCCCAGGTTCAAGCAATTCTCATGCCCCAGCCTCCAGAGTAGCTGGGACTACAGGCGCGTGCCACCACACCTGGCTAATTTTTGTATTTTTTTTTTTTTAGTAGAGTTGGGATTTCACCATGTTGGCCAGGCTGATCTCAAACTCCTGACCTCAAATGATCTGCCTGCTTCAGCCTCTCAAAGTGCTGGGATTACAGGCATGAGCCACTGTACCCTGCCAGGAGGTGACTGTTAATGGCTTCTCCAAAGACGTCAACATAGGAGTCCTCTGAAAGAGCAGAGGACTTATACATGTAAATCATGGTTTTATTAATAGAAGTCTATCTCAAAATGAGTCCTGTTCTGGAAGATTTATCACATAAAGTGAAGCTGGCTTGTTTTATCTTAGATAGGATTTGGCTGAAACCTTTAGATGTGTCTCACTATTCTAGGGTTCTCAAGAGTTGGTTTCTTGTGAATGTAGATGTTATTGTACAAGGTCAGTATGACATGGAGCTAGAATCATGTAGGGATTTAAAATATGGGAGGTTTCAGTCCTTTTCGACAGAAGGTGATTAGATAAAAACAGCAGGACCAAGTGAGCTTTGTAGTTTGTTCTGGTGTTTAAGTTTTATGAACTGGGGAATTCTCCCAGTTTAATTACTGACTTGAAGAATGTTGGGTGATGCTAGAAGTACTTGCCTTTGTTTAAAAATGCTTAAGTGAAAGAATGCCGAGAAAAGGTGCCTTTTAAAAGCTAATAGACACTTTAGTTCGAGCCATTCATTTTATATAGTAAGAAATTGATAGCCAGGAGGGGAAGTGAATGCCCAAGGTCACACAGCTAGTTTTTGGAAGAGCTGCAAGTCGAATCAAAGTCGTCTGGCTCATGGTATAGGGCTCTCGCTTGCAGCTCTGTTACAGAGCCAAGCTAATATGGGCTCAGGGCCGCAGGAACTGCAAATCAAATCAAAGTCTCTTTCACTGTTCAGCAGGGGAGAATCTGTCCAGTTTCTTCTTGGTTCTTTGAGTCTTTTCAGGTCCCTGGAGGCATTGTACATTCCCACTGTGCCAGGTTAGGAAAAGGGCAGGGATGCTTATCTTTGCTGCATTGCTTTACTACCAGTTCTGTCCTTGGTAGCCAAGGCCATATAGCCTTTTTTGGCTATAAGTCAAACTAGGATGCACGAATTGCATTTACTTCCAAGAAAATGCAAACGACTTGACCATACTGCAGATTTATTCTCAAATTTATGTGAGTGAATCAGGGAGGGGCAGTTGGGGTCCTTAGTTTATAAGGGGGCAGGCTGAGGAATTGAGTGATTAGGGCTCTAGAGGAGGCAGAGAGAACAGATGTTACCTCAGTGGCTTGGGCACTCCCCACTGTCATAATCACATAATTGAGAAAAGGGATTTCTGACAGCCACATTACCAAGGTAACACAGCATGCATATCAATTAAAAAAAAAAAAAAAACATGGCCAGCTGTGGTGGCTCTCGCCTTTAATCCCAGCACTTTGGGAAGCCGAGGTGGGATGATCACCTGAGGTCAGGAGTTCAATACCAGCCTGGCCAACATGGTGAAACCCTGTCTCTACTAAAAATACAAAAGTTAGCTGTGCATGGTGGTGGGCAGCTATAATCCCAGCTACTTGGGAGGCTAAGGCAGGAGAATTGCTTGAACCCAGGAGGCAGAGGTTGCAGTGAGCCACTGGTCACGCCATTGCACTTCAACCTTGATGACGAGAGTGAAACTCCGTTAAAAAAATTTTTTTTTAATACAAAAATTAGCTGGGCGTGGTGGCACAAGCCTGTAATCCCAGCTACTTGGGAGACTGAGACAGGAGAATTCACTTGAATGTGGGAGGCAGAGTTTGCAGTGAGCTGAGATGGTGCCACTCACTCTAGCCTGGACAACAGAGCCAGACTCTGTCTCAAAAAAAGAAAATCGGATTCACCGCATTCTGCATTGGATCTGAGTATATCTGACATTGTAGGAAGCCCTTATGCCCAGCACAAAGTGCTTTATTCAGTTAATCAGATGGCTGAAGTTCATTATGTTTCCCTGGCAGAGAAAATGGGGAGGTGTAGTTCAAAAGACACAAAGTAGCAGATATGTAGGATAAAGTTCCAGACATCTAATGTACAACATGTAACATGCCCATGATACCAGTCTTTGCTTGGGGAGATAAAAGCCTTTTTCTTTTCTTTTCTTTTCTTTTTTTTTGAGATAGAGTCTTACTTTGTTGCCCAGGTTGGAGTGCAATGGCACAATCTTGGCTCACTGCAACCTCTGCTGCCTAGGTTCAAGCAATTCTCCTTCCTCAGCCTCCTGAGTAGCTGGGATTACAGGCATGCACCACCACACCCAGCTAATTTTTGTATGTTTAGTAGAGATGGGGTTTCGCCATGTTGGCCAGGCTGCTCTCGAATTCCTGACTTCAGGTGATCCACCAGCCTTGGCCTCCCAAAGTGCTGGGATTATAGGTGTGAGCCTTTGCCCCTGGCATGACTGTTCTCTTTCTAAAAAAAACCAAAACCAAAACGCTTTCCTATTAGTTGAGCCTAAATGTTGAGGAAAAATGAGAAATTCAAGCCTCCTTTAATTATAGCTGCTTCTAGCAAGGAGGATGAGGATGCAGGAAGAGCAGGAAGTTGTCAGAGAAACATGCAAATGTATTGGCCACAGGCCAAGACGAGCCTTGTGTTTGCCAGACTGTGTACACTGAGGACAGGGATTCTCCATTGAGTAAGTGAGCTGGCTTTGCAATTTCGACTAAAAAGAAAGGCCCAGGGGAAAAGAGGTCTTGAATGTCCTTTTTGAGATAAACTGACTGAAAACGGTTTTGCCTGAGAGCAATAGATATTTGGAGAAAACAATCCCCCAAAGCTCTTCTGGTCAAGTTTCTAGTTCCAGGCCCTCGATGCAAGCTTAATTAGTTTCTGTGGACCAGCTGCAAATGGGGCAGTTCGATTTGCACTTGTTAAGCTTGTACAGCTAAGACTCAGGATTTTTACAGCTGCGTTTTCAGAACCACCTCATTAATCCTCACAGCCATGGAGGAAAGGCTGACGACTCAATCATCTTCATTTTAGAGGAGAGGCCCAAAGAAGTAAAATGATGTATACCCCTCATATGGCAGGTCAATGGCTGGGCTGAAAAATAGAAGTGAGTCCTAATTCTAGGGCGAGCTGCTCAGCCTAGCCCACACGGATTCCCTGCTTTGCTTGCTCATTGCAGGCGCAGAAATCTCCGGCTGGTTCCCCTCAGTCTGGGCTTGGGGCTGAGCCACTGCTAAAGTATGTAATAGACAACACTTGGGGGACAGGGGCAGGGAAGGGGAGGGAGGCTTTGATAATGCTGCCCCATCTCCTGTTGGTGTCCCTTTCTCACACCCTATCACTCCAGGTCTTTCTCTTTTTTTAGAACAGGATTTTGCTCTATCACCTAGATTGGAGTGCAGTGGCAGTGTAACTTCCTGGTCTCAAAGGATTCTCCCACCTCAGTCTCTTGAGTAGCTAGGACTACAGGTGTGTGCTACCATGTCTGGCTAATTTTCTTTTAAGAGATGGGGTCTCGCTATGTTGCTCAGGCTAGTCGCCAACTCCTAGGCTCAAGCCATTCTCCTGCCTTACCTCCCCAAGTGTTGAAATATCAGTCATGAGCCACCCGACCTGGCCATTCCAGGTCTCATATTCCTGAACAAGCACTTGATCCCCACCCTGTGCCCAGATCCATGGAAACGGATGGATCCCAGATGTTCTCCCCTTGAAGCTTATGCAACCAACTAGCTCATCTTATGGGCCCCAAGCGTGTCAACACTTCCATCCAAGCATGTCTAGTAGTCGGAGAAATTGAACTTGGATGCTAGGTAGATGGCTATGAGAATGTCACCGAAAGTATCAGACATAAGACTGAAGTGTCTTTGAAATGATATGTATCTTTAAAAGGCATTCAATGTCTACATTCCTCACATGATTCTTTTAGATAAAAATATTTAATGTGTCATTGGAATGATATTTTCCTCTAAAATCTTGGAAAAAAATTCAAATGTGTCAGGAGTATGGGCCACATTGTAACTGGCTTTTTCTGTCTTCCAGCATATTGTCACATACTCTGGGGGGGCTCAGACCCCAAGAGGAGGAGCACAGGGAGTTACATAACAACGGGCAGATGGTACAGGATGAGGGGGGTACCACATGCGTATTTTGAAGGCCGCTTCTTGGATATAATGCTCAACCCACAGATTTCCATGCACATATACTGTTTCATCCCTGGCTCCCTCAAAGCAGCATGTGGCATAAGGGCACACTGGTGAAGATAGGTTAGGGGACAGGTGGGCTTGTGGTATCCTGCATTCACACTCCAATGTTACAGGCCACCTGTTACCCACAGGCTTCCTGGACCCTGAGTAGCAATTACAGGTCATCTTCTGATGAGTGTGGCTGCATCCATGCCTCTGTTTCCAGAGGAAGTTATTGGCAGGTAAGGTTGAAGCTGGGCATGGTGGCTCATGCCTGTAATCCCAGCACTTTGGGAGGCAGAGGCGGGCAGATCACTTGAGCCCAGGAGTTCAAAACTTGCCTGAGCAACATGGCAAAACCCTCTCTACAAAAAAATAAATACATAAAAATAAAAATCGGTTGGGCATGATGGTTGGCACCTGTAGTCCCAGCTACTCAGGAGGCTGAGGAGGGAGGATCCCCTGAGCCCAGGAGGTCTAGGCTGCAGTGAGCTGTAATTGTGCCACTGCACTCCAGCCTGGGTGACAGAGTGAGACTGTTTAATAACAACAACAAAACCCTCACAAAGGTGAGTTACTCCCTGCACTTCTGGATACTGCAGAGAATGACCCCGGGTCCACAGAAAGGTGGGGTTGGGCTAAATACTGTCCAGTAGTAGTTGAAAGCATGATGGGCTGGGTTTGAAAACTGATAGGCTTACCACTTACCAGCTGTGTGACCTTGGGCTAGTGACTTAAGTTCTCTAGGCTTCGATTTCCTGCTCCGAGAAGTGGAAATGATAATGGTACCTCTCTCAAAGGATTATTGTGAAGATTAAATGAGATCATGTGTGTAAAGTACTTAGCAGGGTATCTGGCATATGGCAAGTGTTCACACACAGTTGTTTTTGTCTATTTAAGGGCAAGAATCAATTTTTCTGTGTTATGAAAGGCTCTCAACATAGTACAGATGCAGATTCCTTTTAGCCAAAGCCTTGAACATGAGAATGAGGAATCAATAGCGAGAGGGAAGGACATCACAGACAGAGGGCAGGGAAAGCTAAATCTGAGCTCATTCCTAAGTGGTAGGTAAAAAACTGTAGCTGAAAACATCGCATGAACACCAGAACATGTCCCTGTTATGCTGGGGTGTGGCACAAACCAAGGACTTGGTGCGTGGATGCATGGGCCTGTGTGGCAGTCACTAGTAATGCTCATTTGAAACAAGCAGTTCTGTACCTGCAAGAAGGCAGGCTTCATCATTTCCACTTTACAATGGCTTCCAGGTCAGGACGTTGAACCCAAGAAACCTGCCTGGAGTCCAGGACATTTCTCCAGTGGCCGGGACTGAATCCCCAGACGTCATTTCCTCCCACTCCATGGAGGACCTCCACCTCGCTCCAGATGTATACCCACAGTCTGGCTTCCAGGCTGCAGGATGAGGAATGGGATGTGGTTATTACCTTCATCCTACTGACTGTTTGGAGGAATTCGATCCTAAGACATAAATGTATGCCCTTTCCCAGTGCCGGCAATTGAGCCTCCCCTGCCCCTTTGGCAGCAAAAATTCTGGCTGAGGTAGGTCCTTTTAACTCATTGCTGATGAAATTACCTATTACCCACTGTGATTGTGCCAGCACCCACTGGCATTTTGGGCCCATGCCAACAGTATGAACCCATTTTCCTTTAAGTGGCTGAAGTCAGAAAGGCAGGAGTCAAGCTCCGGGGTACTTGGATGGGGTGACTGGAGAGCACCAGCTTCAGGTTCAGGTTGAGGCCAAAGATGGCAAGGAAGACACTGGTGGGAATATGGCCTCTCCCTGCGCTCCCAGATACTGCAGAGAATAACCCAGGGTCCGCAGAAAGGGAGACTGTCAGCCACCTCAGGAGAGTTTCAGGAGCTTTTGGCAAGTCATTGGTGAAACTCAGCTGAATTGGTGGGAGATGGGATGATGGCCCCAACTCCTCATCTTTTGATAGGAGGATGCCGGGCTGTTTAGCCATGTCCAACTACACTGCCCCAGATCAACCATTCCCAGAGGAGACAAAGACCTTTTCACTCGCACAGAAATCTGGGATGGCTCTCTCATGACAGTCATCTCATTCAACACTCATTCATTCTACAAATATTTATTTGAATACCTACTATGTGCCAGGTACTGTGGGGGTGGGTACCCAGGGTGTAAAACTAAATCAGAATGCTTTCTGACCTTAAGGAGCTACCAGTATAGTTAGTGCAGGGTCTTAGGGCTCCCAAGTTTTTAGGCTGTCCAGTTGGGTCATTTTGAGTGGTAGTGGGGTTCACTTTATCGTAGCATTGACTCACACTGAATCCCAACCTTAGCGTTTTGGGACAGTATGCCTGGTAGGCAGCACCCAGAAGAGCTCTGCCTCCAGTCCAAGGGCTGCTGCCTGTGGTTCCCTCCCATGTGCAAAGAGGAGTTTTGGCTTGGTGTTGGGGAACATGCAGAGAAGTCCAGCCTGTGTGCCCCTGGCACCTGCTCAGTGCTTTGCTTCCAAACCTCTTTAGCCATAATCTTTGCAGACATGGGAAAAAAATATCTGTACACTGAGTGTGGTGGCTCATGCCTGTAATCCCAACACTTTGGGATAACAAGCCGGGTGGATCACCTGAGGTCAGGAGCTCGAGACCAGCCTGACCAACATTGTGAAACCCTGTCTCCACTAAAAATACAAAAATTAGCCAGGCGTGGTGGTGTCCGCCTGTAATCCCAGCTACTAAAGAGGCTGAGGCAGGAGAATGGCTTTGAACCTGGGAGGCAGAGGTTGCAGTGAGCCAAGATCACGCCACGGCACTCCAGCCTGGATAACAGAGCCAGACTCTGCCTCAAAAAAAAAAAAAAAAAAAAAAATTAGCTGGCTGTGGTGGTGGGCACCTATAATCCCAGCTACTCAGGAGGCTGAGGCAGGAGAATCGCTTGAACCCAGGAGGCAGAGGTTGCAGTGAGCTGAGATGATGCCATTGCACTTCAGCCTGGGTGACAGAGCAAGACTCCATGTAAAAGAAAAACAAAAAAAAGAATTTGTGATCAATCTTTAGAAGTGACTAATTAGGATCACTGTACATGATTGTGTAGCTTGTATACCCAACCAATGAGGCAAGTGGGGCTGGACAGGGCTGAAATTACCAAGCCATGTGCCCATTACACAGAGGGTGTCATGACAGGGGCATGGGCAGTAGGGAGAATCTTTTTCTAATTTGGACAAAGATGCCTCATAGGCTACTGGAGACCTGGAAGTACCATAAGGATATTAGGAAACAGGAGAAACAAAATAATTTCTCACCCTTGGGTAACTAACTCTGAAGAGCCAGAAGAATTAGACCTGATTAGGGTCCTGATGCTTCCATCCTATGAAACAATCCCTCCCACCCCACTACATGGCCAGAGGCTGTTGCAAGGGACTCCATAGCCTAAACTGTGAGGCAGTCAGGCTGCACTCTGAGAGCACGAAGGCACGGTTCAGAGGGAGAGGCCCCACTTCCCAACCCCAGTCTGAGGGGTGGCCTAAAATCCTAATTCTCAGGCCATCTGATACGCTAGGCACACAGCACACTGTGTTTCTTCACATGCCCGCCCCCACCAACCTTTCAGCTCTGAGGTCACAGCCCTGGTGGCCAGGTGAGCCAGAGGCCCTGTGGTCAAGAGAAAGAGGTAGACAACTTCCAACTCCTGTGAGAAACAGGAGGCTTCAAAGAGGAGCAAAGGGGATCCCCTGCATGTTGGGGAGGTGGCAGGAACAGGGTTCTTAGCTCCATCACCCACCAGGGCCCAGTACATGGGAGCAGGGGTCCAGGAAGAGCACACGAAGGGCCACCACCAACCAACAATTCAAGGACACAAGGACACCCACAAAGAGGCACCGCAAAGACTTATTGGGATAGTAGGATGAATAGATTTAATCACTCTTGCTTGAAAAACAAGACATAAATTAGTATATATATATAATTTATATATTTTATGTAGTATATATACTATATACAGACATTAGAAAATGTTTCCTTTCTGTGAGGCTGAGGGAGAGGTGAAGGATGGCGGTGAAATGACACAGGCAGGGGCTGAGTGGCGAAGGTGGGAGAAGAAGAAGACCACGTCAGCGCTCCGGTTTGCAGTGGCTGAGGGGAAAGGATTCCCCACTGGTGGCATCTCTGGCCCATTCAACAACTTGGTCCTGGGGGGAGGAGAAGCAAGGAAGTGAGGGGCTGGCTTCTGCAGAAGGAGCTCCCCTCCTCCTTGCGGGGAGAACTCACCACTGAGGGAGACTTTATTGCACTAGGGGCTACCAAGGATGGGCAGAGGTTAAGCACAGTGTACATCTTTATAAAACTCACATCAGAATGAGACATTTCACATGGGCCTCTCACAGTGATGAAAGAGAGGCAGACGCAGGGCACGAGGGTATGGCAAATGGGGAGATATGGAGAAGTGGACGAGAAGCAATCTATACAGAAGAAACATTGGCTTTCTTTGTTCCCTACAGTGGGACAGTTGGTAGGGACTCCGTGTCTTCACTCCCAGGAAGGTTGTGGGGGTGGGGTGGGGTGGGGGAAGGGTTCGCAGCAGCGGTGGCGGTGGTGGTGGTGGTGGTGGCGGCAGCGGCGGCAGCGGCAGCGGTGGTGGCAATAGGAGGTGTGTGTCAAGGTGGATGTTAAACAGTGTGAATTCCCTTCCAGATGGCTCCAGAGAGGGAGAAAGAGGTGCAGGACTGCACCGGGTAAGGCGCTCAGCTTCTTTTCTTAGAGAGACAAATCCACAGGGTCAATACACAGCCAAAAGCATATACTCAGGATTAACATATCACGCTAGCTTCCAGAAGTTTAAGATATAGTCATCAACCCCCCACCCCTACCCCCTTCCCCCCTCCCCCCACCCCCCTCCCCGATCCACAGCTAAGTCAAACTCCTAAGGACAGTCTGTCTGGTAGAAAGATGTTAAGAGAGGAGCCTCACGCCTGCAGCAACAGCCCCTGCGCTGGGCCGGGCGGGCTCCTAGGCCTGCACTGGGTCTCCCCAGGCAGACGTTTTTTACCAGATACCTTACCCAAAACGAGTGGGGTGATCCCAGATGCTTGCTCCCTAGTGGACTGAGCTGCCCTGCCCATCAGTGAGGGGCAGGGCACTTTGGGGATGGCTGGTGTGGAGCTACTGGACCTGGAGGTGAGGGCTCCCCAGGCTGCCAGCCTGTTGGGTGGCTGCAAACAGCCTAGTGTGGCTGTTTTCTGCAGGTATCTCACCCAGGCACAGGCCCTCAGGGTGGCACCTGCCAGTTGAGTGTGAGCCCAGAGTGGTTGGGCACATCTGGACTGAGTGCCCTCTCCCCTCAGCTTGGCGCTGTGGCATGCTGTTACTGCCACTGTTCCCAGCAGGGGAGCTGATGCCACGGGGAGCTCAAGGCCTGAGGGTCTGCTTGCAGGCCTTGGCTCCCCCAGCGCCCAACATGGATTGAGCAGGAAGTGAGCCTGATGTCACCTCTCAGCCCCAGAGAAGAGAGAAAATACAGCTCTGCTGTGAGCAGAGTGACGAGGGGCCTTTGCCCTCACAGTGAGGCCCAGACGCCAGGGAAGGGGTGAGGACACCCGGGGCGGCAGCTAAGCTTGCAGCCCTTAAGAGAGAGCCTCAATCAAGGGAGTTTCCACTCCCCGGAGACTGATGGGCTCTTGGACCCTGACTAGCCCAGCAGACACACACACTCACCATAAGATGCAAGGACCACAAAGCTCAAACCTGGGGCCATGGTTAGGGAAGGGGGACAGGTGTGGGCAGATGCCCTACTTAATAAGGGTTTTTAAGGAGTGGGTGAATGTGCTCATAACAGTCGCTGAGGTTGGGGAGCCTGGTGGATGCTCCATGGCTGCCCCTGCAGCTGCTGCCGCCTGCTGCTGCTGCTGCTGCTGCTGCTGCTGCTGCTGCTGCTGTTGCTGCTGCTGCTGCTGCTGCTGGTTAAGATTCCGGGCTGTGGACTCCTCAGCTGCACGCAACAGGAAGGTGTAGTTCCTCACCACCTCTTCTACCTTGGCCAGCAGCTCTTGGCGCTGGGCCTCGGAGCGCACGATGAATACCAGCCGCACGAAGGTCTCAATGAGGCTGCTCAGCACCTGGAAGCTGCCCGTGATGGCTGCCAGCATGTGAGTCGGGCTCTTGTCCACATTGGCCACACGGCGGCAGGAGGCCCGGAGCTCCTTGAACTTGAGAGCTAGCTCGAGCTTATACTCGGAGATCTGAGAGACATAGGGCTTGGGGGCACGGGCCTCAGGGCTGGCCACACACTGCCGCAGGACTGTCAGCAGCTCGTTGGTGTCCAGCCGGGCAGCCAGGAAGCCATCAGGGAGGCCATAGGCATGGGCTCTCAGGGCATTGATCTTGGCCAGGCTCCCCTCGAAGGTGGACACGCGGAGGTCAATCTCCTGAGTGCGGGAGGCCTCAGGGCTGCTGCTGCTGCAGGTGGCAGCATCCAGCACCTGCAGGGTCCTGCTCACCACAGGTACCACCTGCTCGTCCAGCTTCATGCCGGGCAGGATCTTCATGGGGATAGAGTAGGAGAGCTCATCCTTGCCGTCACTGGCATCATCTGCCATGTCACACTTGCGGTAATAGAAGCAGTAGCGAATGGAGCAGCACTTGCTGCTCTCACTGTCCTCATCTAGATCGGCAGGCTGCCGGTACACCTCCTCGGGCAGTGAGAACACAGCCATCTGTCTGGGACCTTTGGTCTCTGGGGCAACCTGGACATAGGAGGGGTTTCCCAGGGTCGGTGACTCCAGAGACCTGCTTTTGGGACCCAAGGCTAGGGGGAGGCTTGCCTCTACCTCCTTGGCCTCCCTGGGCAGCATGCCCAGGGGCAGATGTGGGTAGACATCCGAGGTCAGCGAGGCCCTGTCACCCTGGTCCAGCTCACTGATACTGTAGCGGCGCATCAGTTTCCTGTAATTCGGAGCTCCCAGACATTCGCCCCCTGAGGCACACGTGGTGAGGCACGAAACACCACTCTCTGGGTCTGATCGGCACTCTCGGGATTCCAGGCTGGTAGAACGAATGCGCCGGACATTGATGGGGCTGCTAAGGCTCATGCCTGGGCTAGCCTCTGGCTGCCTCTGGGTAGGGAGGACCCTGTCCCTTTCCCTCCCCCGGAGGCTGGGCACTGGTGTCTGGGCGGCTTGTGGCCGGCCCCCCCGGCAGATGCGCTTGCAGTCGCAGCTGCGCCTCTGCTCGCGGGACATGCCAGGCCCTTGCTGCACAGGGCTGCTGCGGAGCTGGCAGCTACAGCGGCCGGGTGCTGGAGGTTGCAGGTACTCGGTGCCTGGCAACTCCCCCTGGCTTGGTGGTTTTAGAAGCTCCTCAAGGAACTCCAGCTCATACTGCTTTACCTTCTGCAGCTGGGCCTGCCGTTCATCTGTCTCCTTCTTCTGGCGGGTTGGGAAGGTGGCAGAGAATAAATTGCGTAGCCGGAAAGGACCTCGGGATGACTTGGGCTTTGCAGGGCCTTCAGAGGTTGAGTGGGCTCCATTGAGAGTTGTTTCAAGCTTCCTAGAGGGCATAGTGCTCACCTGCCGGCTGGCAGCCTGAGACCTCAGTGGGCTCTGGCCTCGAGGTTGGCAGCTGGGGCTCTGGCCTCGAGACTGGCTGATAGGGCTGTGGCCACGGGGCTGGCAGCTGGGGCTGTGGCTTCTCGAATGGCAGCTGGGGCTCTGCAGAGCCATGGGGTAGCTAGCTCGAGGAACCAGGCCGGTCTCTTCGAGCTTGCTGCTTTTGGGTGTGCTTTCCAGCTGCGCCTTCTCCCCTTGGCTGGAGATGGTGCCCTGCTTCGGTAGGATGGGCTTACCACCCTCTGGCCCACCTTTGCCTGCCACCTCCCCTGTAGCTTGCTTGCCCACTGACTCTCGGCTTGCTCGCAAAAGATAGCTTTTGGGAGGGAAATTTTGAACAGACAGCCTGTTCTCCTGCGGGGTGAGGTGCAGGCTGTCAGCCCGGCTGCCTGTGGGTGCTCTGGGGCTGGAAGAGACCTCTGTGCCCAGCTGATGCTGAGAATTCCGTGAGGTCTCTGGAGCACTGGGGCTCATTTTGAACTTCAAATTCTTATTGGCACTGCTGCTCATTATGCTAACTTCTGGCCTTGCCATGCTAACCTCTGGCCTCCCCATGCTGTCCTCCAGGCTTCTCTCGCCCCTGCTGGGGGCGTTTCCCAAAGCCCCACCAGGAGTGACAAGACTCTTACTGTGAACCACCTGCTGCAGGGCGGCCGAGATGATGGCTGGGGTCACACTGCCCTTTGGGTCCAGGATAAGCTTGGGGCTCAACCTGACCTCCTTGGGCAGGTTCTCTCTCAGCTCAGAGACCTGCTCTTCACTGAGGGATGATGTAGCCGCTCTCAGTGACATCTCTAGGCCTGACCTAGTGTGACCAGGCCCTTTGTCCTTAGGAACTGGGGACAGCAGGCTCAGATTCTTCTGTTCACTAAGTTGTGGGGACAGTGCTGGGTGCACTGCCAAGGAGTATGTTCGTTCTCCCTGTGCCTGGCCCTCTGACTGGGGCAGCTTCCTCCGGGCGCCGGGGGGGCCAGAACTCTGGCCTGTGGCAACCGGCTGGAGAGATTGGTTGGGATCTGGGCGCCCGAGAGAGTAAGGGGCCGTGAGAACGGCCTGGGCTGCACAGCTCTGGATCCGGAAGGGCAGGTCCTTGCGGGCAAGGAGGCTGTCCTTGTTGAGGTGCTGGGCCAGGAAGTAGGTGGTGTTCTGGTGCTGCTTCATGGCTGACATCATCTCTGACATGTCTGTGAGCTCTGAAGAGTTGGTTTCATGACCCGAGTCCAGCGATGATTCAGGAGTGATTGTGGCCAGCACAATCAGACCTGGAGGAACAGGGATAGGGCTTGTTACGCTTACTGAAATCAAGCTCTTTTCCAGCTCTACACGGTTGTCCCTCGGTATCCATGGGCGATTGGCTCTAGGACTCCCGAAGATTCCAAAACTTGCAGATGCTCAAGTCCCTGATATGAAATGGCACAGTATTTGCATGTAACCTATGTACATCTTCCCATGTACTTTAAATCCTCTCTGGATTACTTATAATACCTAATACAATGTAAATGCTATGTAAATAGTTGTTATACTGTGGTGTTTAGGGAATAGTGACAAGAAAAATCTGTAGATGTTCAGTATAGACATATTTCTTTTTTTCGAATACTTTTGATCTGTGGTTGGTTGAATCAGCAGATGCAGAACCCTCAGATACGGAGGGCTGACTCTTTAGAGAGTGCATGGAGGCCAAGGTTAGCCAGCAGTATTTCCAGCTAGAGAAAACCAGTCAAGCCTGGTGAGAATGCAGGGCTGAAGGTGGGAGGAGTGGAGGGGAGGGGACAAAGAGGGGAAAGTTGTACGAAGGGGCTGAAAGACTGGAATCCAAAACAGAAACAAAAGAGGTGGAGAGGGGATATGGGCAGTTTGATGGCAAATTACCATGCAAATCACATGCAAAACACCATGCTAATCACAACTATTTATAGATTCAACAGCTAGGAAATTTTTGTTAATTATCCTAAAGAGGGGCTGGCAAAGAGAGGCCCCTCTCTATCCCTCCTCATCTGGCCAGGCCCGCCTACAGTCATTGCAGCTGAGGCCATTTAGCTGAGGTCCGCTCTCCAGCAGCCACATGGGACTCAAGCCTGGGAGCAGCTAGCACTCTCTCCAGACTCCAGCAAAGAGAAATGCCAGCTCTGGGGGCCAAATACACGGGGGCTGCCCAATGTCAAGGGTGTCCTCGCACACAGAAAAGGCAGGCTCCCTCTGACCTCAATCCCTTCACCCTCCCCGTCTACACTTTTCCCTGCCTCACATGCTTTCTCATGGTCCCTATTTCTCCCTATTTTTTTTCTGTTGCTGTGTCATTTACCTCTTCTCTCTTTTTTTTTCTTTGAGATGGAGTCTCACCCTGTCACCCAGGCTGGAGTGCAGTGGTACAATCTTGGCTCACCGCAACCTCCGCCTTCCAGGTTCAAGTGATTCTCTTGCCTCAGCCTCCTGAGTAGCTAAGACTACAGCACACCCAGCTGATTTTTCTCTTTTTAGTAGAGACGGGGTTTCACCATGTTGGCCAGGCTAATCTTGAACTCCTGGCCTCAAGTGATCCACCCACCTCAGCCTCCCAAATTGCTGGGATTATAGGTGTGAGCCACTGCGCCCAGCCCTCTTCTCTTTTTTTTAAGGTGTATGTGTATGGAGGGACATTTGTGTGACTATGGGTATGTGCCTGAGTTTGTATACAAGATGGAGATATGTGTGTCTATAACAGGGAACAGCATGCATGTTGTACGATTCTCCTACTAACTAATATGTTGCAACAACAGCTACCACTTACTGAGGGCTTACTGTGTGCTAGGCAGTGCTTACATGCTTTGCAGGAATGATCTCATTCCATCCTTATGACAACCCCATGTGATAGAAGTACTGTTATAAAACTCATTTAAGATGAGGCTCAGAGAGAGTAAGTGCCTTGCTAAAGGTTACACTGACAATGATTGAAGAAACCAGGACTTAGGTGGATCTGATTCAGAGCCCATGTTCTTAGACAGGATAAAGACCTCAGCAATGAACAGTGATGGTTCTTGGCTCCCCGGGTCCCAGCTCACTAGGTAGTGAGTTGGTAGTTTTGCTTTGCATTTTTTTTTTTTTTAAGACGGGGTTTCACCGTGTTGGTCAGGCTGGTCTTGAACTCCTGACCTCAGGTGAACCGCCCGCCTTGGCCTCCAAAGTGCTTGGATTACAGGCGTGAGCCACCACGCCTGGCCTTGCTTTGCTTTCAATCATGTGCATGCTGGATGTTCTTTGCCTGTCTTCTACATCTCTCACAGTTTTTCTCTGATCCCCCAACCTGGCCTGCATCCATAGCTGTCATGACCCCAATCCTTGCAATCTATCTGTAAGGCGTTTCCAAAAAGAAGCAATGGCGAGAGCCAGAACTCTAGCTAGAGCTGAGCAGCTGCTCCCTGCTGTAACATGGATGCTCCTCTGACCCTATCTAAACAACCTTTGATCCATCCACTTCCCTGACATATCTCAGTGACTCTAACATCTACTTGGGAAGACAAAAATGTTACCTACTGGCCCTTCCTGGACAGGAGAAGAAGGGAGAGGAAAGAAAGACGAGAAATGGGTCATTACCTGCAGTCTGTGGGGGTGGTGGGTGTGGTCCATCCTCGGATGCAGCCAGGGCTTCCAGAGCCTGCAGAGTGGACACCAGGGCATCATCTAGCTCCTGGGCATGATCTCGAACTGTCCGGGTCTGCACACTGTCAATCAATGTCACTGGAATCTCATCGTAAAGAAGCCCACGCAGGTGGCGTCCTTGCTCCTGGCTCTGGACAGCCCGGCGCTTGGGGTCATCCTCGTCAGAGCTGTTGTCTCGGAAACCCGGGGGTGGGGCAGCAATGGCAGGCAACAGAGAAGTTGTCTCATCTTCCTCCTCCTCCTCCTCCTCACTCCCAGGTGGTGGGAGGGACATCAAATCTACTATATTGTCACGAGAGGAGCCAGGCTTCCCACTTTTGCGAGGGCCCAGCTGCTCCTGGAGTTTGGCTTTGCAAGAGTCACAGTAGAAATTCAGGGCTTCAGCCCCAAGGGAATTGTCCAAGGTGTAGGACCGGGCCCTGCTGGCACAAGGCTCGTGGTCTAGGCTAGCTGCATCAAAGTCATCGGGGACTACCTCATAACCTTGGCCAGAGCTTTTGGATGTGGGGTCAGACTTGGTTCGGGGCCTGGTCTCCTCAAAGAATATTAGGTTCTCGTTGACATCTGTCCGGCTTTCCTGCTCCTTCCTTTGTTCCTGCATATGGAGGTAGCAGAAGCTGACAAGCTCAGAGTCGGCAGGTGGGGGTGTGCAGCGGCTCGATTTCCTGGGGCTGGTGCCCATGCTGCCCACATAACTACTCTCCTTTTTCCCCAGGTGGCCCCCAGTGACAGGGCGGTGGGCGCTGTGCATGTAATCTAAACCCAGAAAGAGAATCAACAGATGAGCCCTGGTGCTGAGGATTGTGACTGAGCTCTCTTGGCGTCTCTGGCTCATGTGTCTGCAGCACAACCAAGTGGCAGGTCCCAGGACAAAGCATTATCTGGCTGCCAGAGATTAGGGGTAGGGAAGTTGATGAGCTATGCTACTGCTGACCCTGAAAGTAGAGTGGGTAGAGTTTAATAACCTGAGCTGCTAATGGCTCCATCACCTCTGAAATGGGAAAAGGCATGGGGTATGGTAAGGGAGGGAGTGAACACCTTAGTTTAGGGCCTGGTATCTGGGCACAGATGGACTCTTACATGGATACCCCTGGTCTGCAAGTCAGCTGTAAACGTACGTCCCCATTGGAACTGTTCCTGCTCCTGCCCCCACTCCTTTTCAGTTTTTCCAACCACCAGTGCTCTGTTGTTCTTGTTATCTTGAATCTCTTCTAGCAGAAGGAAATAGATCTGACAAGTTACTAATGCTTTAGTCGGAACCTGTTAAACAGACTACATACAATGCCCAAGAGTTTGCATTTCAAAGAGGCCTGTTGATGGAGGGATCCTAAAAGAATAATGCTGTATAGCAGAATTCCAGGATCTGAATGTGTAAAGTATATGGGAGATAGGTGGGGATGTGCATACTTGACAGGAGGGCAGGGGAAGCATTCTTATAATTCTTCAAATTTTATTCCTTTCTGTATTCATGCAGGGCCAGCCCTACCTGCCACACATATACATGTGGCAAATGCTCTCAGCAACCACTCTTAATGATGGTAGGTGTGTGCATCTGAGAATTATCTATAGCAAATGCTTTGTCTGTGAATAGCTTCTCTCACTGTTTTTGGAGTTCTTCCCCATGTTATCTATGAGAATATACTCAGACTGCAGACGGAAAGATGACAAGCACTAAGTTAGGCCCAGGTCCTAATATACATGATCCTACTTAATCTTCATAACAGCTCAATGAGGTAGTTATTATTATCCCCATTTTACAGAGAAAGAAACTGACTCGCCTAAGGTTACACAGACCGAGTAGTAGACTGGATTTGAGCCTAGGTCTGAAGGACTTCAAAATCTGTGTTTTTAGCCATTACCCTTATACCTCATCAGGGTGGTCAAGATGCTGGAAAACAAGACTTCAAAATGCCTCTCAAACTCCAGTTTGACAGAGTCAATGTGCCAGTGTTGTCTTTCACTAGTGCTCACACCTATGACAAAAGCACAGCACTGGCACCTAGCAACAAAATCCCCAAATACAGGAAGAAAAAACTGACAGAATTGAAGGGAAAAATAAACAATTCAACAACAGTAGTAGGAGACTTCAATATTCCACTCTCTTTGCTTGCTTTTTTTTTTAATCCCTGAGATGGAGTCTCGCCCTGTTGCCCTGGTTAGAGTGCAGTGGTGTGATGATCTCAGCTTACTGCAACCTCTGCTTCCTGGGTTCAGGTGATTCTCCTGCCTCAGCCTCCTGAGTATCTGGGATTACAGGCACCTGCCACCACACCCGGCTAATTTTTTTGTGTTTTTGTTAGAGACGGGGTTTCACCATGTTGGCCAGGTTGGTCTCAAACTCCTGACCTTAAATGATCCACCAGCCCTGGCCTCCCAAAGTGCAGGGATTATAGGCGTGAGCCACTGCACCTGGCCAATACTCCACTTTCAATAATGAATAAGACAATTAAGCAGAATATCAACAAGGAAACAGAGGACCTGAACAATACTATAAATCAAACTAGACCTAACCAAAATCTATAGAACCGTTTACCTAACAGTAGCAGAACAGGCATTCTTCTTAAGTGCATATGGAACATTATTGTGAATAAACCACATGTTAGGGTATAAATAAGCCTTAGTAGACTTAAAAGGAATAAAATCATACAAAATATATTTTCTGACCACAACATAATTAAATTAGTATTCAATAACAGAAAGGAGTCTGCGAAATTCACAAGTAGAAATTAAACAAACTCTCCTTTAAAAAAATTTTTGGCCGGGCGCGGTGGCTCAAGCCTGTAATCCCAGCACTTTGGGAGGCCGAGGCGGGTGGATCACGAGGTCAAGAGATCGAGACCATCCTGGTCAACATGGTGAAACCCCGTCTCTACTAAAACTACAAAAAATTAGCTCGGCATGGTGGTGCGTGCCTGTAATCCCAGCTGCTCAGGAGGTTGAGGCAGGAGAATTGCCTGAACCCAGGAGGCGGAGGTTGCGGTGAGCCAAGATCGCACCATTGCACTCCAGCCTGGGTTACAAGAGTGAAACTCCGTCTCATTAAAAAAAAAAAAAAAATTTTTTTTTGATACAGGGTCTCGCTCTGTCACCCAGGCTGGAGGGTAGTGGTGCGATCTTGGCTCACTGCAACCTCCACCTCCTGAGCTCAAGTGATCCTCCCGCCTCAGCCTCCCAAGTAGCTGAGATTACAGGCACCTGCCACCATGCCCAGCTAAGTTTTGTATTTTTGGTAAACATGGGGTTTCACCATGTTGGCCAGGCTGGTCTCAAACTCCTGGCCTCAAGTGATCCGCCCGCCTCGGTCTCCCAAATTGCTGGGATTACAGGCATGAGCCATTGTGCCCGGCTGCCAAAACGCTCTTAAATAACCAAGGTGTCAAGGAAGGACTCACAGGAGAAATTAGAAAATACTTTGAGATGAATAAAAATGAAAATACAACATATCACAATTTATGGGATCTAGCTAAAGTATATATGTATGTATGTATGTATTTATTTGAGACAGAGTTTCACTCTTGTTGCCTAGGCTGGAGTGCAATGGCGCGATCTCAGCTCACTACAACCTCTGCCACCTGGGTTCAAGCGATTCTCCTGCCTCAGCCTCCCAAGTAGCAGGCATTACAGGTGTGCACCATTATGCCCGGCTAATTTTGTATTTTTAGTAGAGACAGGGTTTCACTATGTTGGTCAGGTTGGTCTCAAACTCCTGACATCAAGTGATCCACCCACTTTGGCTCCGAAAGTGCTGGGATCACAGGCGTGAGGCCACCATGCCAGGCCTACAATAGTTCTTAAAGGGGAAATCTACAGCTGAAAGTGCCTATGTTAAAAAAGAAGAAAGATTTCATATGAATTAACATAAACTTCCACTTCTACCTTAAGAAACCAGAAAAAGAAGAGCAAACTAAATAGTTAGCAAGAATGAATAAGACCTACTATTTGATAACACAATAGGGTGACTATAGTCAATAATAACTTAATTGTACATTTAAAAATAACTAAAAGGGCCAGAGTAATCAGACAAGAGAAAGAAATAAAGGGCATCCAAATCAGTAAAGAGGAAGTCGAATTGTCACTGTTCACCGATGATAAGATCATATACCTAGAAAACTGTGAAAACTCACCCAAAAATCTCCTAGATGCGATAGGTGAATTCAATAAAGTTCCAGGATACAAAATTAACGTACACGAATCAGTAGCATTGCTATACACCAACACAGTGACCATGCTGAGAATCAAATCAAGAACTCAACCCCTCTTATAATAGCTGTAAAAAAATAAAATACTTAGGAATATACTTAGCCAAGGAGGTAAAAGACCTCTACAAGGAAAACTACAAAACACTACTGAAAGAAATCATAGATGACACAAACAAATGAAAACACAGCCCATGGTCATGGATGGGTACAATCAATATTGTGGAAATGACCATACTGCCAAAAGCAATCTACAAATTCAATGCAATTCCCATCAAAACACCATCACCATTCTTCAGAGAACTACAAAAGACCATCCTAAAATTTATATGGAATGAAAAAAGAGCCAGCATAGCCAAAGTAATCCTAGGCAAAAAGAACAAATCTGGAGGCATCACACTACCAGACTTCAAACTATACTACAAGGCATGGTACTAGCATAAAAATAGGTACATAGAGCAATAGAACAGAATAGAGAACCCAGAAGTAAAGCCAAATACAGCCAACTGATCTTGGACAAAGCAAACAAAAACAAAAAGTGGGGAAAGAACACCCTATTCAACAAATGGTGCTGGAATAATTGGCAAGCCACATGTAGAAGAATGAAACTGGATCCTCATCTCTCACCTTATATATAAATCAACTCAAGATGGATGAAAGACTTACATCTGAGACCCAAAACCATAAAAATTCCAGAAGATAATATTGGAAAAAGTCTTCAGGACACTGGCTTAAGCAAAGACTTCATGACTGAGAACCCAAAAGCAAATGCAACAAAAACAAAAATAAATAAATGAGACTTAATTAAACTAAAAAGCTTCTGCACAGCAAAATAAATAATCAGCAGAGTAAACAGACAACCCACAGAGTGGGAGAAAATCTTTGCAAACTATGCATCCGACAAAGGACTAATATCCAGAATCTACAAGGAGCTCAAACAAATCAGCAAGGAAAAAAACAAACAATCCCATCAAAAAGCTGGCTAAGAATATGAATAGACAATCCTCAAAAGGAGCTATACAAATGGCCAATGAGCTTATGGAAAAATGCTCAACATCACTAATTATCAGGGAAATGCAAATCAAAATTACAATGCAATACCACCTTACTCCTTCAAGAATGGTCATAATTTAAAAATAAAAAAATAATAGATGTTGGTGTGGATGTGGTGAAAAGAGAACACTTTTACACTGCTAGTAGGAATGTAAACTAGTACAACCACTATGGAAAATAGTATGGAGATTCCTTAAAAAACTAAAAGTAGATCTACCATTTGATCCAGCAACCCCACTACTGGGTATCTAATCAGAGGAAAAGAAGTCATTATCTGAAAAAGACATTTGCACATGCACATTTATAGCAGCACAATTCACAATTGCAAAAATATGGAACCTGCCCAAATGCCAATCAATCAACAAGTAGATAAAGAAAATGTGGTACAGCTGCGCACAGTGGCTCATATCTGTAATTCCAGCACTTTTGGAGCTGAGATTTCACCACTTCACTCCAGCCTAGGTGACAGAGTGAGATTCCATCTCAAAAAATTTAATAAATAAATATTTAAAAATTTTTAAAAAAGAAAATGTGGTGTGTATGTGTGTATATATATGTGTGTGTGTATATATATATATATATATATATATGGATGAGATTGGGTGCATTCAGGATGGTATGACTGTAGACTAAAACGTGGTAAATACATATAGTGGAATACTACTCAGCTATAAAAAGCAATGAAATAATGGTATTTGCAGCAACCTGGATGGAGTTGGAGACCATTATTCTAAGTGAAGTAGCTCAGGAATGGAAAACCAAACATTGTATGTTCTCACTTGTAAGTGGGAGCTAAGCTATGAGGATGCAAAGGCATAAAAATGATAGGATGGACCTTGGGGACTTGGGGGGAAAGGTGGGAGGGGGTGAGGGATAAAAAATTACACATTGGGTACAGGGTATACTGCTTGGGTGTTGGGTACACCAAAATCTCAGAAATCACCATTGAAGGATTTATCCATGTACCAAACACCATCTGTTCCCTAAAAACCATTGAAATAAAAATAACATAAAATAACTAAAAGAGTATAATTGGATTGTTTGTAACACAAAGAAGGGATAAATGCTTGAGAGGATGGATACCCCATTCTCCATGATGTGATTGCTTCACATAGCATGCCTGTCTCAAAACATCTCATGTGCCCCATAAATATATAAAACTACTATGTACATACAAAAATTAAAAGCAAAACAAAAATAAAGGCAGAAAAAGAAGAGCAAACAACCTAAAGCAAGCAGAAGGAAATACATAGAGTATAGAAAAACAATAGAGAAAACCAGTGAAACTAAAAATTGGTGCTTTGAACAGATCAATACAATTGATAAACCTTTAGTTGAAAAGATCAAACAAAAAAGAGAGAAGACTCAAATTATTAAAATCAGGAATGAAAGAAAGAATATCACTGCTGACCCTACAGATACAGAATTGATTATAAGAGAATATGATGAATAAGGTTATATCAACTGGATAACCTAAATGATATGAACAGATTCTTAGAAATATACAATTTGGGCCAGGCACAGTGGCTCACGCCTCTAATTCCAGCACTTCGGGAGGCTGAGACAGGTGGATCACCTGAGATCAGAAGTTCAAGACCAGCCTGACCAACATGGTGAAACCCCGTCTCTACTAAATACAAAACATTAGCTGGCCATGGTGGCACATATTTGTAATTCCAGCTACTCAGGAGGCTGAGGCAGAATTGTTTGAACCTAGGAGGTAGAAGTTGCAGTGAGCCGAGATTATGCCATTGTACTCCAGCCTGGGCAACAAGAGGTAAACTCTATCTCAAAAAAAAAAAAAAAAAAAAAAAAAGAAAAAAAAGAAATATACAATTTGCCAAAACAGATTCAAGAAGACAGAAAATCTGAATAGACAATAACAGGAAAAGAAATTGAGATTGGAATTAAAAATCCTCCTTCACCCCCCAAAAAAGCCCAGACCCAGATGACTTCACTAGTGGATTTACCAAATGCTGAAAGAAGCACTTACACCAATCCTTCACAAACCCTTCCAAAAAACAAGAGAAGAAAACACTTCTTAACTCATTGTATGAGGCCAGTACTACCTTGATACCAAAACCAGACAAAGATGTCATAAGAAAACTACAGACCAATGTCTTTCATGAATACAGACACAAAGTTCCTCAACAAAATACCAGCAAACTGAATTCAGCAACATCTAAAAAAAAATTATACACCATGACCCAGTGGTGTATAAATACTAACAAACTGAATCCAGCAACATATAAAAAGAATTATACACCATGACCAAGTGGGATTTATTGCAGTAATGCAAGGTTGCTTTAACATCCAAAAAATCAATATAAGACACCATGTTAATAGACTAGAGGATAAAAACTACATGATCATCTCAATAGACGCACAAAAACATAAATAAAAACATAAATCTAACACCCTTTCATGAAAAAACACTCAATAAACTAGAAATAAAAGGGAACTTCCTCAATATGATAAAGGTTATCTATATAAAACTCACAGCTAACATCATACTTGATTCAAATGAAAGGATAAAAGCTTAGATCAGGAAGAAGATCAGAATGTCCGTTCTCACCATTTCTTTTTTCTTTTTAAGTCTGGGGTCTGTCCAGATAGTCTAACCAATTCCATTCAACACTATGCATAACTGAAAGTTCTAGCTGGGGCAGTTAGGAAATATGAGACATCCAGATTAGAAAGGAAAAAATAAAACTATCTCTTACAGGTTACAAGTTCAATATACAAAAATCAATTCTCTTTTTATACACTAGCAACAAACAACCTGAAAATAAAATTAGGAAGTCCTTCTACTTACAATAACATAAAAAAGAAATAGTTATAAATGTACTTATTTTTTATTATTTAAACCATATTTTATTTACTAATTTGTCTTTTTAAATTTTGACTTTTTTTTGAGACGGAGTTTCACTCTTGTTACCCAGGCTGGAGTGCAATGGCGCGATCTCGGCTCACCGCAACCTCCGCCTCCTGGGTTCAGGCAATTCTCCTGCCTCAACCTCCTGAGTAGCTGGGATTACAGGCACGCGCCACCATGCCCAGCTAATGTTTTTGTATTTTTAGTAGAGACGGGGTTTCACCATGTTGACCAGGATGGTCTTGGTCTCTTGACCTCGTGATCCACCTGCCTCGGCCTCCCAAAGTGCTGGGATTACAGGCTTGAGCCACCGCGCCAGGCAAATTTTGACTTTTTAATTATTTAACTAGTTATAAATTTAAAAAGGAGGAGCAGGTGGGGTCAAGATGGTCGACTAGAAACCCTGTCTCTATTAAAAATACAAATATTAGCCAGGTGTGGTGGCATGTGCCTATACTTCCAGCTACTCGGGGGGTTTAGGCAGTAGAATCACTTGAACCTGGGAGGCAGAGGTAGCAGAGAGCCAAGATCGTGCCACTGCACTCCAGCCTGGGCAATAGAGTGAGACCCTGTCATAAAAAAAAGGGAGATTGCAGGCCAATATTCAACATTCTTAAAGAAGACCCTGTATAGCCAAGACAATCCTAAGGATCTTCTATTCAATAAATGGTGCTGGGAAAACTGGCTAGCCATATGCAGAAAACTGAAACTGGACCCCTTTCTTACAACTTATACAAAAATTAACTCAAGATCTATTAAAGACTTAAATGTAAAACCCCAAACCATAAAAACTCTAGAAGAAAACCTAGGGGGACATTCGGGACATAGGCATGGGCAAAGACTTCTTGAGAAAAACACTAAAAGCAATTGCAGCAAAAGCCAAAATTGACAAATGGGCTCTAATTAAACTAATGAGCTTCTGCACAGCAAAAGAAGCTATCATCAGAGTGAACATGCAACCTACAGAATGGGAGAAAACGTTTGCAATCTATCCATCTGATCAAGGTCTAATATCTAGAATTTACAAGAAACGTAAACAAATTTACAAGGAAAAAACCATAAAAAAGTGGGCAAAGACTATGAACAGACACTTCTCAAAAAAAGACATTTATGAGGCCAAAAAAAATGAAAAAAAGCTCACCATCACTGATCATCAGAGAAATGCAAATCAAAACCACAATAAGATACCATCTCACGCCAGTCAGAATGGTGATTATTAAAAAGTCAGGAAACAATAGATGCTGGTGAGGCTGTGGAGTAATAGGAATGCTTTTACACTGTTGGTGGGAATGTAAATTAGTTCAACCATTGTGGAAGACAGTATGGCGATTCCTCAAGGGTCTATAACCAGAAATACCATTTGGCCCAGCAATCCCATTATTGGGTATATATACCCAAAGGAATATAAATAATTCTACTATAAAGACAGATGCAGACATAGGTTTATTGAAGCACTAATTACAATAGCAAAGTCATGGAACCAACACAAATGCCCATCAATGATAGACTGGATAAAGAAAATGTGGTACATATACACCATGGAATACTATGCAGCCATAAAAGAGAATGAGTTCATGTCCTTTGTAGGGACATAGATGAAGCCGAAAACCATCATCCTCAGCAAACTAACACATGAACAGAAAACGAAACATCACATGTTCTTACTCATAAGTGGGAGCTGAATGATGAGAAAACATGGACACAGGGTGGGGAACAACACACACCAGGTCCTGTTGGGGGCTTGGAGGTGAGGGGAGGGAACTTAGAGGACGGGTCAATAGGAGCAGCAAACCACCATGGTACACGTATACATATGTAGCAAAGTTGCACGTTCTGCACATGTATCCCGGAACTTAAAGTAGAAAGAAAAAAAAAAGATGAAAAAGAAAAAAAAGGAGCAAGATTTGTACACTGAAAACTATAAGACATTTATGAAAGAAATTAAGGGAGATTTAAATGAATGGAAATATATTCTCTGCTTATAGATTGGAAGACTTAATAAATATTATTATAACGGTAGTACTTTCCAACTTGATCTATAGATTCAACAGAGTCTCTATCAAAATCCCAGCTGACTTTGTCAAAATTGACAGCTAATTCAAGAATTAATTTAGAATCTGGCCGGGCATAGTGGCTCACGCCTGTAATCCAAGCACTTTGGAGGCCAAGGCAGGTGGATCACCTGAGGTTGGGAGTTCAAAACCAGCCTGACCAACATGGTGAAACCCCACCTTAAAAAAAAAAAAGAAAGAATTAATATAGAATCGCAAGAGACCCAGAACAGTCAAAACAATTTTGAAAAAGAAGTACAAAGTAGGATGACTCACACTTTCTGATTTCAAAATTCGCTACAAAGCCATAGTAATCAAGACCATATAGTGGTGGCAAAAGAATAGACATATAGATCAAGGCAGTAGAATTGAGAGTTCACAAATAACCCCTCACATTTATGGTGAAATAGTCCAATTTAAAAATGGACAAATGATTTGAATAGATATTTCACCAAAGAAGACATACAAGTGGCCAATAAGCCTATGAAGACGTTCGACATCATTAGCCATCAGGAAACTAAATCATAAGCATAATGAGCTACCAATTCACACACACTATGACAGATGTATTAATAAATAAAAAGATGGCCAGGTGTGGTGACTCACGCCTGTAATCCCAGCACTTTGGGAGGTCAAGGTGGGCGGATCACTTGATGTCAGGCTTTCAAGACCAGCCTGACCAACATGGCAAAACCCCATCTCTACTCAAAATACAAAAAATTAGCCAGGTGTGGTGGCACACGCCTGTAGTCCCAACTACTCTGAAGGCTGAGGCAGGAGAATAGCTTGAATCCAGGAGTCAGAGGTCACAGTGAGCTGAGATCATGCCATTGCACTGCAGTATGGGTGATGGAGTGAGACTCTGTCTCAAAAAACAAACAAAAAGAGCAAAAGAGGATGCTCTGTATTGTGAAGGGACTTTATGTGTTGTATCATCTCACACAGTCCTGTCAAATTCCTTATGAAGTAGATAATAGTATTATCCTTATTTTACAGATGAGGAAATTGAGACTAAGTTTCTGGCATTTAGTCATAATCACATAGTTAAGATACAGCAAAACAGGGACGGGAACCCAAGTCTGTGTGACTTCAGATCTCAAGCTCTTGCAATTTTCCATAGGTCATATTGCCCCTTTAAACATGGATTCAATAAGTGGGGTTGGTTCAGGCCTTACGGGGCTTTACTGTATCTAGGGAACTCTGGGTCAGTTGGGGAAATATTATTTAATTACCATCCATCCAGGCCTCTGAGACTTAGGATTAAGTGCTCCAGGGGAGCACTCAGTCAAGAGTATGAACTATAAGTTCATGATGTCTCTTTACCCCAAGACATTGTCCACAGGTCCTGGGGATGTACCAGGTGCTAACTACCTATGAGACAGCTGAACAATCAGGATAGCCAGTCTGGCGATAAGCTGCCATCGAAGGGGGCTCCCAGCAGCATGCCCAATAAGCAGATGGTGACTCCTCTCAGACAAGGGCTGGAATTCTAAGAGTGGCTTCCCTCCCTGCAAGACGGAAACATCTCTAAGCACTAGACTGTCCAGGCCAGGTAATGCCCTGTCCATCACTTGGTACTATGACTTCCAGATCAGAGGACAAAACGTTCCTGGAAAAGCCCAAATCTTCTCCTGGCAGAAGATTAGAAATTCCAGTAAAGCCAGGTGTGGCTGGCTGATGTCTGGGACAGTATGCCTCCCAGATTGCAAATATGTTGTAAATTGCTCATCAGCTTTCCCCAAGGGGGTTGCCCTAGTCTATCCCTCTGTACTCAGTCACTTAGAAGACTGACTAGAAAAAAATGCTTGCCAAGAACACGACGGTGATTCAACTGGAATTATGTTTGAAAATACATGCAGTCTATTTTTATATATAAAACATACAGTCATTGTGACATTGACTCAACCAGCATTCTAGTACTTGGTCTGTTCTCTTCTATAGTCCAATAATCACTGGTGATAACGACGACCTAGAGGCCTTGCAAGAACCTCATGTTCTTTCTGAATCATCCAAAAAAAAGTCTATTATGTTCAGTCTTACTTTAGTACTTTGTACATGTTGCTGGATTTTAACTACATGAAAATTTGTAAGTCACTCATAAGATATATAGTAGCCATTAACCAAAATATTCAATTCACCAGCCCAAACTGTTTTCTAACCATGGTAGAGGACGTAGAGTGAGTTCCTCCAACTGAGGCCCTAACTGGGGCCCTCAAAGCCTTTTTTCCTGAATTCCCCGAGGATACAGGGAGCTCAGGGCTGCAGAAAGATGGTAGCTGCCTTTGGGTTGCCCACCACCTCATTACAGACAGAGAACTGGCATTTTTCTGGGCCTTTCTCTAAGCTAAGAACCTTTCTGGGCTCTCAAACCCAGGGACGATTCTGTTGTATCTGTTGAATCTCTCATATATAAATGCAAAGGTATTGACCTTATTGGCCTTATCTTTTTAATCATCTGTCTATATTTCCCCTCTACTAGATTGTAAGCTATGTGAGGGCAAGGATCATAAGGACCATGTCTGTTATTCATGGCTGCATCTTCTGCACCTGGCACATGATGAGTGCTTGATCTGTTGAGTGAATAAGTATAGTAACTTTGGTGAAGCTACTGATAAAGCCCAAGAAGGACTCTCTTCCCTACTATGTTCCCATTCTCCTTTTTTTTTTTTGTTTCTGAGACTTGAAGGAAGGTGATGTTTTCACTTTCCCACTTGCTGCTTTAACTTCATTCTGCAGGCCCAATAGCCTGAGCCCTAAGTTGGGCTTGCTAACAACTAGCAGCTGCTGTGGTACAAGAATAGAGCTGGCCAGACCTCTCCCTCCCTTTCCTGAGAGACCAGGACCTAAGTGGGCTGTGGCTTTGGACCCTGGGAGAAAAGCCCAGATGAGGTTGGGAGGATGCCTATTCTCTACTGGCCTTTGTTAAGGAACAACAGTTGGTATTGGGGCTTCTGTTCTGGGATGAAAGTAAGGCCTGGTGTAGGAAATTGCTTTCAGTTTTGGACCTTGGTCCTAAAAGTCAACAATACCAGGAATTGATAATCCCTTCACTGTAACCTGAGCAGAGGTCTCCTCAGTGGTGCCCTTCCCTTTTTAGAGGCCATGAGACAAAATGTGCACACCAAGTCCTAGAACTTTGCTGGGGCAGTGACAGCTCAGTGAACTCAGGTAGAGCCATGAGGCTCATTCCACCCCACTCCACCCACTAAGAGCACCAAGTAGTCCACAAATCTAAGAAATGGAGTCCAAGCATTAAACCATACACCTGGGGAGATGATGCCAAGTTCAAGTTCTCATGTTTCTGACCAGAAGAGATAGGGAAGGAAGAGCAGAACTTTCTTTAGGTCTCTGCCCCTGAGCTGATTATTTCTACCCCAAGAAGGAGAAGTACTGCAAAAACAGAGACATCACAGTGGTCCGCCTGGCTCCTGCATGGACACAGTGGCCCTGTGCTAGAGGCAACCTGAGCCCCCATATTTCTGCAGGCCCAAGACGGTTCCCAGGAGCCAGGAAGGTGGCGGCAGGGGGGTGTTCTAAAGCCATGCTTAGCCCATAGAGAATGCAAGGAAATAGATTTGCCTTTGGAAAAGCAACACAGAATGTTGGAATGTGTTCAGTGAGACTGCAGTAACACAGGAAGCACATATCTCTCTTGTGCTTGGTGCCACTATCCCCAGAACCCCAGAGCCTCCTTGGTGCCACTATGCTCAGAGCAAGGGGAATACTTGGGGCTAGCATTGGCTAGGGTGCTGATGGGATAACAAAAACTGTTTGTTAGACAGGGTGGGACTACAGAGCCACTTCTAGTGCCTTTTGAAAGTGTATTCCCCCCGAATAATCTTCACTGTCATATTTTGTCCTTGGCTGGGCTCCAGGTTCTTCACTTTATCTTCCCTTTTCCTTTTCTTCCTCTCTAGCCTGCTCAGTACGAGGTATAGTTTACTTGGATGGAAATAGAGAGAGGAAGACCAGAAGTAACAGTGATAATGCTAATGTTGGCTTTTCCATCATTCAGCCATCTTTAGGTTTGCTAGTATGGCCGCCTCTTCAGAGCTGTTCACCTGGAGACATGCAGCAACTCAGCCCCCTGGTTTCTCACTATTCTGTCAGTTCCTTTCCTTTTCTATGTGGAATCTCTTTCTTTCTTTTCTTTTAAATTTCTTCCTCAACCAAATTATGGAAATGTTGAATCTCTTTCATATGCCTTGGGACCACCTATCCTTTCCCAAATCTGTGTTTGGCAGATTGCCATTTAGTTCCTTTAGACAATGTCATAAGATGTAAACTTAGCTATGTCATGATGATAGGGATGAAGAGACAAGAGATGAGAAGATGTGTATGGGTCGGGAGTGTCCACAGCCCTTTAGGTCTGGGTCATCCATCAGGAGTGTGTTTCTGCTCTCAAACACCTCAATCGAGATCTCATCTGACTACTGTTTATTTGTTTGTTTGTTTTTCAGAGGGAGTCTCACTGTGTTGCCTAGGTTGGAGGACAATGGCAGGAACTTGGCTCACTGCAAACTCTGCCTCCTGGGTTCAAACAATTCTCCTGTCTCAGCCTCCCAAGTAGCTGGGATTACAGGGACCCACCACCACACCTGGCTATTTTTTGTATTTTTTTTTTTTTTTTGAGACAGTCTCACTCTGTCACCCAGGCTGGAGTGCAGTGGTGTGATCTCTGCTCACTGCAATCTCCGCCTCCTAGGTTCAGGCGATTCTCCTGCCTCAGCCTCCCAAACAGCTGGGACTATGGGTGCATACCACCACACCCAGCTAACTTTTGTATTTTTTGTAGCGACAGGGTTGTACCACGTTGGCCAGGCTTGTCTCAAACTCCTGCCCTCAGGTGATCCACCCACATTGGCCTCCCAAAGTGCTGGGATTACAGGTGTCAGCCACCATGCCTGGCCTATTTTTTGTACTTTTTATTTAATTTTTTTTTTTTTTGTAGAGATAGTGTTTCACCATGTTGGTCAGGCTAGTCTCAAACTCCTGACCTCAAGTGATCCACCCGCCTCGGCCTCCCAAAGTGTCATCTGACTACTCAGAAAACCATAGCCTTGAAGAAAGAAGAAATAGTCAAGCAGCAAGGGCAAATGGGCTGAGAGTACTCAGCATGTGAGGAGTGCAACTACTGGGTGTCTGTCTTAGATTCACTCATGATTTGTGGGTGCTGGGTAGGGGACAACTTACTGCATCTGTGTTAGCCTTAGGTCTAATATGTGGAGTACCTGCTCTTTGAGCCACCTCATTTTCCTCCCACCTTTATACTCATTTTCATCTACACTTCAACTGAGCCAGAAAACCTGCAAATATCCTCTAGCTCTCTGCACCTGTAAAGCTTTGCCTTAGATCCAATGCAATTATTTAATCAGCTCTATTTATGTTTGCTGTTTTAATCATACATTCATTGGCTGACTCAATCACAATGTTGTCACAGGTATCCTCTGTAGAACAGGTACATGTGAAGGCCAGCTGTCTTTCCCACTGGGCTGTGCCAGCTACGATATGGTGCTACAGTGTTGGCTCCTGGCAAATCAGGCACTGTGGGCACGGGGTGAACACTAAGGCAGAGAAGTTCTTCCCTCCGTGTCTCCAGGGTCCAAAAGGCCTCTGGCACACCAAAAACCAACCGAGGTTGAGCCCTACCTGCCTTGATCATTGGAGGTGGAAGTGGCTGGCTGGCAGGCCTGGAGAAGACCATCTTCCTGGAATCCAGCAGGAGGCGGCAGTACCCCGCGATCAGGCAGGCAAAATTGGTGGCTTCGGGCCACTCCATCAACAGCACCAGAGGCTGCAGAAGAGAAGGGAATAAACATGAAGACATGGGAAGGAGGGAGACAGATACATTTCCAGAGGCATGGTAGCTAGGAAAAGACGACTTGCATAGTTACAGGAACCATACTTTCTGAACCAAAAACTGAGGCACATGGCTCGACAAATAGTTTCTTCTGATTTGAGAATTTCTTTGTAATAACCTCTTATCCAGGTATCAAAATTAAATCAACCTTTACTTATACATTTAATGAACTACCTTTACTGAAAAGGACTAAAATTATATAACTTCATGTGACTGCTATGTAGCTGTATTTGTGTTTGCCAGGGCTCAGCAGATGTACAGGCCAGCTGGGAGAGCGGGGGTAAAGCTAAGAATCTAGGTTAGACTTCAGAACGGCCTGGAACACCCTCAATTCTAAGCCCCTTGGATGCAAGAGCTATGTCTTGCTCATCTTCACATGTCCCTTTAACACCCAGAACACCTCCCTGGACATAGAGGAATCTCTGTGGAATCAAGTCGTAACTCTGCCTTTTGAGCCAAAGTCTTTTCGGCCTGCAGCTCAGCTTGGAGTGTCATGCTCAGCTGGGCATGGTGGCTCACACCTGTAATCTCAACATTTTGGGAGGCTGAGGTGGGCAGATCATCTGAGGTCAGGAGTTTGAGACCAGCCTGGTCAACATGGTGAAGCCCCGTCTCTACTAAAAATACAAAAATTAGCTGGGCGTGGTGGCAGGCACCTGTCATCCCAGCTACTCAGGAGGCTGAGGCAGGAGAATCGTTTGAATCAGGGAGGTGGAGGTTGCAGTGAGCTGAGGTTGTACCACTGCACTCCAACCTGGGTGGTAGAGTGAGACTTCATGTCAAAAAAAAAAAAAAAAAAAAAAAAAGAGTGTCATGCTCTATCCCCTTTCCTTTATTTCTCCGTGTCCTCAAGATGTTAGTCAGTGTTTCTTAAAAGAGCTCCTTGGTCAAATATGTTTGTGACATTGGGTTAAATAACACTAAGCAGACAGATTTACTATGAGAATTCTTAAGACCTTTTAATATATAGTTGTGTACCAGGAAACCTCAAAAGACAGGCTTTATTATTCGAAGTTTTCTGAGTTTATTTGACCTCAAATATCTATCTTTATTGAACATCTCATAGTAACAAGATTGTTGTGTTATTGTTGTTGTTGTTGCTGTTAACCCACCTTGGGAAATACTGGCATACATTGTTGACTTCTGTTCCTAACTCTAAATCGGTCAGATTAGTCCTGGGGTTAACTGGTTAACTGTTTAGAGACCAGGCAATGCTATTCAAGAAAATCAGCACCATTTCAAGAAAACCTACTAGTATCTGTATTATAATTTTAACTGTGGCTTGATTAAGCTTGAGTGAGATTGAAGTCAGCCTTGGGGACATTCTCCTTGTAATAGGGTAGTGGTTTCCAGATAAAGATCACTGAAGACTGGCTAAAGAGGGAGCCATGGGGCTGTGGATCACCCAGACCAGGTATTAAGAACCAGGAGAATTAGGCAGGGGAAATGAGGTCCTTCTCTGACCAATGAGGAGGCTACTGCAACAGTCTAGGAGAGAGGTAGTTAGGGCCTCCACTAGGGTGGTGGCTGGTCCAGTAAAAAGGAAGGGACATTATGAAGACCTGTTAGAACTTGATCACTAACTAGATTAGCCTTCTTTGTCTGAATCACCCTTACCTTGGGCACAATTCTGATTCCAAACTAGCTCAGCTGTTAGCTAAAGTTGCACCAGTTTTCTTTTTTCCCAGGATTCCAACAGAGAGTCTGAGATAAATTTTGTAGTTCATATGGGCCAGGGGTCTACACACATTTTCTGTAAAGGGCTAGAGAGTAAATATTTTACGCAGTGCGGGTCACAACAATTCTGCCATTGTATATAGTGTGGAAATAGCCACAGATAATCTGTAAAGTAAACAAATAGGCATGGCTGTGTTCTAATAGAATGTTATTTACAGAAACAGGCAGTGAGTCAGATTTGACTCGTGGACCATAGTTAGCCACCTGATCTAGGAGTGAAACTTCTTTTTTGCCTTTTTTTTTTTTTAATAGAGACATGGTTTCACTATGTTGCTCAGGATGGTCTTGAATTCCTGGGCTCAGGTGATCCTCCTTGGCCTCCCAAAGTGCTGGGATTATAGGCATGAGCCATAGCACCCACAGAAGTGAAACTTCTTCACAGCTAGAAACAGTTCATTCATCACACGTCTCAAGTTATTACATCTGCCAACAGCGATCACCTTTGGAAATTCTTCTCTTGGCTTCTCTTTTTGTGAGCTGTGTTCTTGTTCTGTAATCTGACCATCTTCACCTCTCTTTGGCTGGCTCTTCATGTGCAGCCTCCTCACCCTAGCTATATCCTAGGCTCAGTCTACAGCCTTCAATTCTCCATCAGGGTGTCTGCTTTAACCTCCATGCTGGCGATTCAAAAATCAGCATGTCCCTTGAATTCAGTCTACTCCCTTCAATTCTTTTCCCATTGCAGAAATCATATGGTGCTATGTCTATACTACACAATCTTGCGTTGGATCAAATACTAACTTGGATTCTTTCATAGTTATTGTACATCCAATTACAATGCATGCCACCATAAGGCATTTGGACTTTGCCCCATAGGCAAGAAGTTAGTGATGCTCCTGTGAAGTTCATGCAATACCATTAGGAGGAAAAAGGAACACTTTTTACCCTGAGGAACAACTGTTTTTTTTTTTTTTTCCAGTGAGAAAGGGGCCAGAGATGAGGTACTACTTTTTAGTCATTATTGGAAAGGGGTAGAGGAGCTGTTCATACCTCCAGAGAGTGAATGCTTGTCAGTCACAAGACAATGGCCAAACTGGCATACAGAAAAAAAAAAAAAAGTATGAAAAGGAAATGAACTTGGGGGCCAGGGAGTCAGATACCCCCTTCTTGCTGTACCCCCTGCTACTGATGGCAGAAGGATATACAGATACAAAGGTTTGGGTGTAAATGGTGGCTACCACCATTACCACAAGGGCCCAAGACTCACTAGGCTTGCCTCAGGAGCATTCACATCACAGCCATCCCTACTGCCACCATTTCGTTTCAGGACCTTATTGTCTTCCTCCCAGATCGAAACTCCTCAAGGTACATGTGAGTGGGTGGCCAATGTGCTGAGACGCTGAGCCTCTCGTTTTCTTAGTCCTATTGCTTCTGGCCACAAGCTGCCTCATCTAGTTTTTATGTATGCCTTGTTTGTCTGTATGTTTTGTCACATAAAGTGTGATATTTCTCATGATATGGAAAAGGTTGGGACACACTAACCCAAAGACCTCCAATAACCTCCTGACTGGTCTTTCTCCTTCTAGTTTCTACCCACTTGAAGCCACTTCACCTCCGTATTGTTGCCTGAAGTTTCTTTCTACTTTATTATTATTATTAGTAGTAGTAGTCATAGCAGTAGTGGAGACATGGTCTTACTATGTTGCCCAGGCTGGTCTCAAACTCCTAGCCTCAAGTGATCCTCCCACCTCAGCCTCCCAAAGTGCTGAGATTACAGGCACGAGCCACCATCCTCGGCCCTGAATGACCCCATAGCCTCTTTCTTTCTTTCTTTTTTTCAAGACAGAGTCTTACTCTGACACCCACACTAGAGTGCAATGGCATAGTCTCTGCTCCCTGCAGCCTCTGCCTCCTGGGTTCAAGTGATTCTCTTGCCTCAGCTTCTCAAGTAGCTGGGATTACAGGTGTGTGCCCCCACACCTGACTATTTTTTGTATTTTTAGTAGAGACGGGGTTTCACCATGTTGACCAGGCTAGTCTTGAACTCCTGACTTCCAGTGATCCACCCGCCTCAGCCTCCTAAAGTCTGAAGGCTCCTTCTAAAGCACAAGCCTCATTGTCATTTAAAATCTTCAATAGCTCATCACTTGTAGGAAAAAATCCAACTGCCTTACAATGACATAAAAAGCCCTTCAGGACCTGGACCCAATCTTCCATTAACTCTACCGGTGCTCCCCTCCCATCACTGTCCCTCACCTTATACTCCAGCAATGACAAAGTATTTACAGTTCCTCATGTTCTTTCACATCTTCACACCTTAACCTATGCTGTTTCCTCTGACTGAAATGCTGTTCCCTGCTTTGTCCACCCCACAAGCTGCCATAAAGTGGCTAGATGCCTCCTGGAGAACATGATCAAGTGAAAGATGCATCCATTCATTCCAGAACTGGGCCAACCTAGTTCCTGCCCTCATGGAGATTACAATCGAGCAAGAAATAAGACATAACCCAAATCAAGTAACCATGCAAATAAATATAACTGTGAGGTGTGATAAGTACTTTGAGGAAAACGCATAGAGAGCTACCCAAACGTAGAATGTCCTGGAGTGGTACGTGGGTGGGTAAGTGTGAATGTGTGCGTGTGTGACTAATTTGGTTTCAGAAGCTGGAGACAGCTTTCAGAAAATAGCATCGGCTGGCAAATATAATGTGAGACCGTTTGACCAAAGTAGAGGCCGAATGGCTGGCTGACTGATGAGCTGGCTGGCTGCAGAGCAGTCTGACTCACTCATGCCCTGGTTGACAAGCCAGCTCAGGACAGACAGAATGTCTAACAGCCTCACATTCTGACTGCTGAGCTACCTGGCTGGTTGGCTGGATGGCTAATGGGCAGAATTACTGACTGGAGGCTGTGAGAATGGCTGATTGACTTAATTGTCTAACCACTTCAATTTCCCCTCTTACTCCAATATAGGCCAGTGTCAGTAATAAAACAGCACGAACACAAAATCCTGTGCACAGAGAGGGCCAAGCACATCCCCAGCTGGCTCAGCACAGCACAGCTCATCAGGAGCCTCTCCTTGGCATCCCCAGACAGCCAACTTGGCCCCAGCATGGGCCAAATGCAGCTCGCAGTAAAAGGAACACAGATGCACTTTTTGCCAACAGAAAAATGAAATTTTTGCCAACAGGTAAAAATGAAATCAAAAGCAGGCAAACAAAGAGCTTGGACAGGTTCCTTAGAAACCTTCAAAAACAACTTTTTATTTTAGATAGGATTTTAATAATCATGATATGTAATGTAACGCTTGTCCCTACAGAAAGCGCTAGAGCAATACAGCTCAAACATGAGAATAGGAGACATGCTGGGCCACAAGATATCCCTTGGGACATTCTTTTGATGATGTCTTTTTCCACCTTATGTGCTTCTGTGGTAATGGGATATGGTAATGGCCCATGGATGCCTCACTCCCAGGCTGCCATCTCTTGAAGAAAGATATTTGAATACTACCTCATGTTTGCTCCACTAAGAGCAAGTAAGCTGAGTGAAAACTAATTAATATGCCCAGGCCATCTTCAAATGCAGCATGAGGAAAGGAGAATGGAGTTGGAGGCATGAGCCAACCAGGAGAAGATACAGCAGGGACTAATTTGACATACTCCAGCCACATCTTCCCAGGATACCCTGGGACCTATCAGACACTTAGCACTCTGAGATGCCAACTAGGAAAAGGATTTTCCCTGGGGTAGCCTTGGCTTACTCTAGAATCCCTGAAAACAGGAAAAGGATGGAATCCAGGGGCCTGGAGGGGAAGGGTACAAGATGATGGTTTAGAGACCCAAGGGATCAGTAGATTTGATTCTTGCCTTGACAGCATTGGAAAAGGCTAATTGGGCACAGCCAGCCAATTTGGGGGCAAGGCAGAATATCACTTAAGGCAGTGGTCCTCAAGCCAGATACGAATTAGAATCACCTGGAAGGCCAGGCACGATGGCTCACGGCTAATCCTAGCACTTTGGTAGGCGGAGGTGGGCGGATCATGAGGTCAGGAGTTTGAGACCAGTCTGGCGAACATGGTGAAACCCCATCTCTACTAAAGATACAAAAAATCAGCCAGATGTGTTGGCACGTGCCTGTAATCCCAGCTACTCAGGAAGCTGAGGCAGGAGAGTCACTTGAACCCTGGAGGCTGAGGTTGCAGTGAGCCAAGATCACGACACTACTCTTCAGCCTGGGCAACTGGGCGAGACTGCTTCTCGGGAAAAAAAAAGATCACCTGGAAGTGGTAAAGACCTGTGTACTCCTGGGCCCCAGCTCCCCAAAATTCTGATTTTTTTTTTTTTTTTGAGACGGAGTTTCTCTCTTGTTACCCAAGCTGGAGTGCAATGGTGCAATCTCGGCTCACCGCAACCTCCGCCTCCTGGGTTCAGGCAATTCTCCTGCCCCAGCCTCCTGAGTAGCTGGGATTACAGGCACACGCCACCATGCCCAGCTAATTTTTTGTATTTTTAGTAGAGACGGGGTTTCACCATGTTGACCAGGATGGTCTCGATCTCTTGACCTCGTGATCCACCCGCCTCGGCCTCCCAAAGTGCTGGGATTACAGGCTTGAGCCACCGCGCCCGGCCAATTCTGATTTTTTTTATGGTTTGGGAGCAAGAGTCTGGGCATCCAGTGGCTTTTAAATTTTTACATGTGATTCTAATGTGCAGTCAGGGCTGAGAACTACTTTATATGAATCATCTTAATTTCACCAGACCCTTCTAGAATATTCCCAGACCAGAGTCTATCTAGGGGGAAATGGGCCAAGTCTGGTTTCTAACTTTCATGTCCCCTGTTGAGGATGTTCAGACAGTCCTTCTTCAGTGTATTCTATGCAGTGGTGTGCTGGTAAATATTTCACAACCAGTTTCTTTCTCCCTTCCTTCCCTCCTTCCTTCCTTCCTTCCTTCCTTCCTTCCTTCCTTCCTTCCTTCCTTCCTTCCTTCTTTCCTTCCTTCCTTCCTCTCTCTCTCTCTTTTTTTCTCCTTCTTGATCTTGCTCTTTCACCCAAACTTGGAGTATGGTGGCATGATCATGGCTCACTGCAACCTCTGCCTCCCAGGCTCGAGCCTTCCTCCCACCTCAACCTCCCGAGTAGCTGGGATTACAAGCACAAGCCACCATGCCTGGCTAATTAGGTATTTTTAGTAGACATGGGGTTTCGCCATGTTGGCCAAGCTGGTCTGGAACTACTGGCCTCAAACAATCCACCCACCTCAGCCTCACAAAGTGCTGGGATTACAGGCGTGAGCCACTGCACCCGGCCCACAGCCAGTTCTTTCCAGTAGTAATTTGTAGCATTGGCCAATTTCCCTGGTGTACATACTCCCACCATGGCTGCTTTCAAACTATCAACATGATGGCACTGAACAAAGAGTTGGGGAGAGATGTGCCCAGCTGGCTCGGATGCAGTGTGTGAGCCAGCTCGAGCACACCACCGGCCCAGTGGATAGATTCTTACTGAGCCATTCTCCAGTAAGAAGCTTCCCAACCCTGCTCTCCCAACTCATTGCCAGAGCCACGTCTAACAAAACACAAATACTGCTGATATAAGAAGCTTTCCTTAATACCCCCAGCCAGAATTTTGTCCTCCCCTGTGCTCCCCTAACATGGTCTTGGTACCTCTCCTATGGTATAGTGTGCCATGTATTTGTGCATTTCTTGTTTTCTTTGAGACAGAGTCTCACTCTGTCACCCACGGTGGAGTGCAGTACCGCGTTCTCAGCTCACTGCAACCTCCACCTCCCGGGTTCAGGAGATTCTCTTGCCTCAGCCTCCAGAGTAGCTGGGATTACAGGTGTATGCCAGGACGTGTGGCTAATTTTTGTATTTTTCATAGAGACAGCATTTTGCCATGTCAGCCAGGGTGGTCTTGAACTCCTGACCTCAGGTGATTCACCTACCTTGGCCTCCCAAAGTGCTGGGCTTACGGGCGTGAACCACCATGCTCGGCCGTATTTGTGCATTTCTTTCTTTCTTTTTTTTTTTTTGAGATGGAGTTTCGCTCTTGTTACCCAGGCTGGAGTGCAATGGCGCGATCTCCGCTCACCGCAACCTCCGCCTCCTGGGTTCAGGCAATTCTCCTGCCTCAGCCTCCTGAGTAGCTGGGATTACAGGCACGCGCCACCATGCCGAGCTAATTTTTTGTAGTTTTAGTAGAGACGGGGTTTCACCATGTTGACCAGGATGGTCTCGATCTCTTGACCTCGTGATCCACCCGCCTCGGCCTCCCAAAGTGCTGGGATTACAAGCGTGAGCCACCGCGCCCGGCCGTATTTGTGCATTTCTATCCTCCAAGCTAGGTAAGCTTCTTGAAGGCAAGGAGCCATGATTTTCTCTCTCTCTCTTTTTTTTAATTTTTGTGGAGAACAGGGTCTCACTATATTGCCCAGGTAGGTCTCAAACTCCTGGGTTCACGTTATCCTCCCACTTCTGCCTCCTGAAGTGCTGGGGTTACAGGCATGAGCCACTGTACCCAGCAAGCCATGATTTTTTCTCTTTTAATTTTTTAAAGTTTTTTGAGACAGTCTCACTTTTTCCCCCAGGCTGAGATGCAATGGCATGATCTCGGCTCACTGCAACCTCTGCCTCCCAGGTTGAAGCAATTCTCCTGCCTCAGCTTCCCAAGTAGCTGGGATTACAATTGTGTGCCACCACACCTGGCTAATTTTTTTGTATTTTCAGTGTAAATGGGATTCCACCATGTTGGCCAGGCTGGTTACAAACTCCTGACCTCAAGTTAGCCGCCTGCCTTGGTCTCCCAAAGTGCTAGAATTACAGGCGTGAGCAACTGTGCCCAGCCTCTTTATAAAAAACAAAAAAATCTGTGTTTAGCATGCTTCCCAGCAACAGCAAGTTCATACCAAATGACTGTTGAATCAAAACCTTGATCTTTTTTTTCTCCCTCAATCTTCCCTTTTTCCTTCCACCACAATATCATCTATTTTGCTTCTGCTGGGCACACAGCACCATTCTTCAGAGCACTTGGGACCCATGAAATAGGCAGCAGGGCTAGGTGTCATAAGACGTGTGCATTGTCTGTGCAAGAGTGGTATGCAGGGGAGAATATGCACCCACATCTTACTGATTTTGTGTGTTTCACATCTGCTTTTTTTTTTTTTCTCATTATCACTGCTGTCCTTCCAGCACAGGCCTTTGTCCCTTCACCCCTGGACTAGTGCCATGATCCCTCCTCAGTGCCCTAGCTCCACATTAGCGTTGCTCTCACCCATCTTGCACCCTGGTCCAAGTCAGCTTTTATTTGATCACCCCTCTGCTCAAAGACGTATCATATATTCTCACTGTTCTACCACATTGAATCTAAATTCCATGGACTGGCCTTTGAGGCTTTTAACCAACTTGTTCTGCCCACCCCCAATCTCTGCAATCTCTTTTCTCGTTATTCTCCTCTCCAGCCAAGCAACTATGCTTATCGACCTGCACATATGGCTTGCTTATTTCTGTGCTTGCTCCTTGCCTTTGAACACATCCCACTTCTCTCTGCTAATTCATGCCTATCACTTCAAGATCCAGCTTAAAACACCCTCTTGTGGGAAGCCAGATCTGGTTAACTCCTTCCTGTTCTTTTGTTCAGTGTTCCACATCACGCTTGTCTATAACATTTGCGGCATATTACTTTTTCTTTACTGATGTTTTGCTTTTGAAAAAATAACAAGTCTCATTCACTGAGCACTTATTGTGCGCCGGGCAGTGTGCTAAGACATTTTATGTACATTTTCTCATTTAATACTCACAACAGGCCAGATGCGGTGGCTGGCTCATGCCTGTAATCCCAGTAGTTTGGGAGGCAGATGCGGGAGGACTGTTTGAGCCCAGGAGTCCAAGTTCAGCCTGGGCAACATAGCGAGACCCCCATCTCTAAAATAAAAAAAAAAAAAAAATCCTGACAAACAACTTTTGAGATAGGCATTTCGTTTTGCAGTTGAGGGAACTGGGATTCAGAGAGGTTAAGGCACTTTCTCAAGGTCACACAGCTAGAAAGTAGTAGAGCTGGGATTTGAGCCTAATCCGATTCCAGAGCTCTATACATGTTCTGATGTTGTGCTTTTAAGGCAGGTCATGTGTCTTTGTGAATCTAGTCTCCCCAATGTCATCATCCTTCCACCACAGTATCATCTATTTTGAGTGTAGCCTCTCCAGGGCAGCATTCATTCCATAACTGTGGCTGGATCACTCCTAGAAATTAGCATAGTGCTCCTCACTCAGGCAGCGCCCACTGCTCCCTGTTCAACCTGTTTCCTCCCAGAGCTTTGGTCATATAGGTCTCAAGCCTGTGCATTCTCAAAGTGGTTGCATTACACAATCACCTAGGAAACTGAAAAAAATAAATAAATCCTGATGCCTGGGCTTCATCTATGACAAATAAAATCATAATCTCTGAGAGTAGGACTCAGGCATCTGCTTTTTTCTTAAAGCATTTAAGGAAACTCTACTGTGCAGTCAATGTTGAGAATCACTCAGAACACAGAAGACTCAGTTGGAAGGCTGTGTCTCTATTTTAAACCCCTTTTATTTCTCAGGAAGCCACATCTCTCCTGCCTGCCTTGTCTTCCCTCCCCGCTTCTCTGCCAGTCCATTTGGCTTTTTACCCAACAACATCTGAGGAGGGCAGCAACCATTGGTTGAGGAGGTAGCCACAAGCCAATTAAACATCGGCTCCAAGCCAGTTCTTAAACCAATGGGGATCCTGTGACTCACAGGTGGAAAAATTAACATATTAAAGCATTCTGGGTTTCACAAAGACAAAAATAAAGCAAATAATTTGCTCTTTTAGAAACAGCAAACACTCCACCTCTTAATCTGCTACCAACATCTCCCCCTGGGAAATCGTTTAAGAAAGGAAAGTTGCAACTCCTCTAAGAGCTTCCGCCAGCTGGCAGGCAGGCCTGCCCCCCGCCCACGCTGGTCACTGGTATTCAAACAGGAGAGCTGTGGAGGGGGCGGCTGACCAAGACTGCCAGACTTTGCACAGGCGACAGCTGCTTGCCAGTCTGAAGGAGCCGATCTATGGGAATGAATCTAAGGTTCTGGAAGGGCTGGACTCTGGGAGGTGAAATAAGGACAAGGTTCTGCATGTTCCCCGTCTTCCCAGGCCCTCTCTGTTCTGTTCGCATGCTCAGACACTCCCTCTTCAATGACTCAAGGTGCATGTGCCTACGGCAGGGCCCCCCAACTGGTGTGCACACGGAATGGGTAGAGATGCGCCAAGATATTCATTCCTACAGTTTCTGGGGCAGCCAGGCAGAATGTGGGGTGGACAGAATCTCTGGGGCTGCTCCATATACCCCAACGTTCTACATGAATATTCTTTTCTTTTTTCTTTTTCTTTCTTTTTTCTTTTTTTGAGACAGGGTCTCACTCTGTTGCCCAGGCTGGAGTGCAGTGGTACAATCACAGCTCACTGTAGCCTCGACCTCCCTGGCTCAGGTGATCCTCCCACCTCAGTCTTCTGAGTAGCTGGGACCACAGGTGTGTGCTGCCATGCCCAGCTAATTTTTGTATTTTTTGTAGAGACAGGGTTTCACTACGTTGCCTAGGTTGATCCCAAACTCCTAGACTCAAGTGATCTGCCCACCCTGGCTTCCCACAGTGCGGGATTATAGGCGTGAGCCACCACGCTGGCCTGTGAATATAATTTTACATGTGTGCTATGATATGAGAAAGAGGGGAAGCAGTGGCCTGGGGTTAGCCCCAAATTCTCCAGTTTCCCTGCCCTGTGCTGAAGAACTGTGTCGGGCTGATCTGACCCTCCCTAGCCTTCCCTAGTGCTGGCTGAACTTACTTGTGATCAAAACAGCATGTGCTAAAGGGCTGAGAAGGGACAGAAAGATTAGCCCAAAGAGGCCCAGGGTCGAACCACTTCAGAATCATTGAACCTCACGTAACAAACTCAAATTCTCTTTCTCAAGTTTACTTCTTCTATTCCCAAGGCCTGTTCCTGGACAGAAGGAGACCCTCAAAGCAGGGCTTACCTTGGCATCCATGATGCTGGTCTCCACCCGGGCCACGCCCTGGTTCTCCCGGAACAGCTGGATCTTGCTGATCTTGCTGAACTCGGACAGCACAGTGGTGAGGTTGGTTTTGAGGTCAATAACATGGCTGATGCCATGACGGGGTCCCACCAGGAGAGTGGTGGCCGACTGCTTCTCGTCCTGATGCCCAAGAATGGCAGGCAGTATTCACAGAAAGAAGGGTGGAGGAGTTGGGGAGACGAGGCAGGAGGAGGAAATAGAAAACATGCATTGGACTCTGCTGGTGGGATCTGAAAATATCTGGGGCTCAGTGCCAGACAGGACAGCCTTGAGGGGAAAATGGTCTGGGACAGAAAATGGTTCCTGGGACAGAGCCCCAGATTATGGGTCCAAATGGACACCTTAGCGTCAGCAGCAGGTCGAGTAAAGAGTGCAGCAGCAGGACTGGCTCTAGCAAAATAGTGAAGTTGGTGAGGTTTGTTCGGGGGGCCTTTGGGGCACCCTTCCCTACCAAGCCCCAGGGACTTTCCATTTGTTGCTGCAGGCCATTCGAGGCCCCCACCCAGTGCTCTGCCTGAGACGGTGGCATCCCATGTCTAGTCTTTACTCTCCCCCTACCAACAGCCACTCAGACTTGCGCTTCTCACCCAGGCCAAAATCTAAACTGGCACAGTAACTCTGCCTAAGGTGTTCAGGGTTGATTGGGTACTTCATGGCAGCCTCCCTCCTTAAGCAGAGATTTGCCTATTAATGGGCACTCTAGGAGGTGTGGTCGATAGAAGTTTTAGCACTGGTAGGTGGGTGGGAGAAAGATTTGATGGCATATGAAGGAGGTGGGAGGGGACAGTGGGCTTTCAGTGTTCTGCCAATCCCCATATGTAAATGGCTACCTCTTGGCCTGAAGGGCTGGATTTGCTTACGAGGTATTGACAGACTCCTTGGAGCAACCAAGCCTGGGTCCTCTGGTGGCCCATTCCCTGGTATTAGCATCACTCTGAGGAACCTCTTGTGTCTGTCTATAGGCACTTTGATAAGTAGCTTTCCATCGTTGTGCCGCACTAGCTGACAGTGTACCCCTGGGAGCAAGACAAGCACCTGGATCCAATCAGCAAGACCATTTGCATTCTGTTTCACCAGGGTAAACTAGCCTGGGGCACAGTCTTAGACTGGGGCCAGCTGTGCCCCGCCCCAGAGCCTTGTTCCTGCAGCAGAGGTGCTGGGCAAGCAGGGGAAATAGAAGGACTCAGGAAACTTAGGGTAGGGGACTGCAGGAGTATGTGTAACAAAAATGAAATAGAGCAGGGGTTGCCAAACTATGGCCCATGGGCCAAATCCCGACCACCACCTATTTTTTATGGCTCAGGAGCTAAGAACGGTTCTTACATTTTTTAATGGTTGAGAAAAAAATCAGAAGAGGCATGTTTTGTGACATGTGAAAACTACATGAAATTCAAATTTTCATGTCTATGGTTTTTGGCACATAGCCACACCCATTTGTTTATGCATGTCTGTAGCTGCTTTCATGATCTCACAGCTGAGTAGTTGCCGCAGTTGCCCATACGGCCTGCCTGTAAAACCTAAAATGTTTACTATCTGGCCCTTCATGGAAAAAGTTTGCTGAGCCCCAAAATTGAGGAAGAGGAACAAAAAAAGGTCATGGAGGGATACTCAAGACAAGTATCTCCTCCCACTTTATTATTTTACCAGAGGCAGGGCCAGGGAGGGGAGAGGTAGAAGGAGGAGGAAGAGGAAGGCAGGCCTTTAGAAATATTTGCCCCTCCTGCCCCTACACCCAAGGACAAGAGCCAACAAAGGGCTCCCTCCCCACATCCCCCCATCTTGCCCCACTGACCAGGCCCACAGTGTTGAACAAAACGCCCGTGAAGGTAGGAAGTTCATTCAGAATTCGTAGATACTGGAGCTTTGCCTGAATTGCAGAGCCCTGTGGAAAAACCCATTCAGAAATATGAGAAGCCTGAGGAGCACAGGAAAAGCAAAGCCATGTTCTCAACGAGGAGTCTCAACATCCTGGGACAGTCACCTGTCAGCAAGTGACACTGTGGAGATGTGAAGACGCCCTCCATAAAACTGCAGGAAGGTTCAAGTTTGCACAGCTCTTCCCTCTAGCATCTCATCTCCCTTTCTAAAACCTTCTCCTACTTCCTGATCTTCATTCCTAAACTATCCAGCTTACTCATTTTGTTTTGGGTTTAGTTCCAACTAACTCTGATGCCCCACCTAATCTATACCTCTCTCCTGAGATCTTTCAGACTCCTAGAGTCACCTAGATTCTGGTCATTCCCCAGCTGGGGATCCCGCTCAATACCTTTCATACTAAGTACTCCTAAGTTCCATAACTGCACTTCAGGCATTCCTGGTCTCTATTAGCATCCCCTGGGAATCGCGCCAGAAACCTGTGAGTCACATTGGACTCCTTAATCGTTTCATGTGAGGGCCACCAGCTACCAGAGCATCTGGATTCTTACCCCCATCTCCTTTTCCAATCTATCCATCCCTCTTCTCTAGCCAGTCATTGCCTTGACATTCCCACCTGTGTCAGGGTGACAGCCAGGTTACCTTCAGGACTGACACTCATTGTTTCCCTCTTTTCCTCAAGTGCCCCCACACACTGCTAGAGGGAGCATCCTAAAACATAAGTTTAATCACATCAACTTCCTGCTTTAAACCCTTAGTGGCTCCCAGCTGCCTACAGGATGAAGTACAACCCCTTTCCTTGGCACACAAGGCCCTCCATGAACAGGCTCCTGCCAACCACTCTGGCCTCTTCTCTTGCCCCTACCTTTACCCCTTGCACACAGCTTGCATTCTCTGCATTGCTTAGGCGGAATGATTTGCATTTCTGTCCTTGCACCATGTTCTCTCATATCTCTGGGCCTTTGTACACATGGATCTCCTTGCCTGGGAAAGACTTCCTCCCATGACCCATGCCCATGGATTCATCTAGACATACTCTTTATCTTTCAAGACCCAGCTCTGGCCTATTTCACCCGCCTCAGGCTGGGTTTAGTATTCTTCCTCTGTGCTGCCAGAGCACCTGTGCCTAATGCACTGTGTTAGGACTGACTACTGTGTTTCTCCATTAAGCTGTGGCTGACTCCGGGGCCAAGACCAGGACTTCTTCATCTTCATACTTCCAGCCCGAGCACGGGGGTGCCTCGAAAAAAATGTTACCTGAGGAGCTGGTGGTAAGCACTGATGCTCTCAGTTGAGAAGAAAACAATCTGATTAAATATGCACAGCAAGGTGGGAATGGCTTAACTCTCTGGGGAAATTTGCATCTTAAAAGAGAAACTAGTTGGTAATGCAAGAAATCTGGAATGGGAGGAATATATGGGGGCGATTGCGTCCCGTATGTACATCTGCATGCTGATTCTAATGCCTCTCACCACTTTTCTGCTTCTTGGGCAGGAAGCACAGGCAGACTGAGCCTTACAAAGCTAAGAAGCTGCTGCGGGGCTCGGGAAAGCAGATAGTGGGAGTCGTCAGAGCACTAGAAAGTGGAGGCAGTGACCTGATCCCTCGCCATTCTACCCAGTGACCCACTATCCAGGTCAGGTCTTGTGCCCCCAACTCTCCCCTTTTTCCCTGGGCTGGGGTTTTGTTTCCCACATTCCATATCCCAGGACTGATGAATTAGAAAGCTATTGAGGTACAGAGGTACATTTCCTTTTTTTATATTTTATTTTATTTGTTATTATTTTTTTAAAAGTAAATACAGTGTCTCACTATGTCCCCAGACTGGGTGTCAAACTCCTGGGCCCAAGCGATCCTTCTGCTTCGGCCTCCCAAAGTGCTGGAATTACAGGCATGAGCCACCACGCCAGCCTAGTCATTTCCATGGAAAACATGTGCCTCCCCAGGATTCAATGCTTTCCACGTGACAGATGCTCAATTGGCACTGACTAACTGGTGAAAGGATCTGAGAATTATCTCCTCCTGCATCTTGGCCCCTTTGCTTTGAGGACCCTGAGCTCTCTCGGTGATGTGTCACTGAACTGTCTCTTGGGGATGCTCAGGCTTGGGGAAGACTCCTCTTCATAACTGCCCCCACACCTGGCTAAGCCATATGTGCAACCGAGTCAAACGCAGTGGTGAGGATCCCCAGAGGACCAGACCCTGCTGGGGAACCACCCAGGATCTCCCTGTGGCCAGTAGTGCCTGAGCACTGTGCCCAGTGGCCTACTCTGGATACCTTGGTGCCGCAGGAAGGATGTGTTTGGTGAGCCTTCAGTTGCTGAGAAAGAGATTTCCGGAGGTTCTTCTCTTTGATGCCCTGCAGGAGGGAGGGGGGAAGAAAGGGTTCCAGACCCCACTCCTTCCTAAAAGCAGAAGAAAAGTAAGAGATTAGTGAGAAAGGCAAAGTGGGACAGAGAGAAGATGGTAAGACAGAAATTGACTGAATCTGAAAGGTAGAGATAGAGGAATAGAGACTGGGAGAAAGAAAAAGGGACAGGGACAGGGAAATAACATTAGCCATAGCTCCCTAGTAGAAGCTGTAGCTCTAGGGCTTCATGGTCTAGATATGAGGGACTCCAATTCTCACTCCCATCCCATGTCCTACATTTCTGAAAAGCATAGCATAGCTCAACAAGTGTACCTTTTCCCTACACAAATATTTGCCCCATCACAAAGGGCCCCAGCCCAACTCACTCCACATTCTTGAGCGAGATCTTCTGACTAGGTCGGGTGGCTGAGACAGTGATATAGATGTGGAGCGCAGCAAGGCCCAAAAGCATCTCTGGCTTGGGGTCCATTCCAAAGCGTTCTCGAATAACATCATTCCGACTCTGCATGAGAGGGCAGTCCAAACCTATCAGTTGAAGGAGACATTCCTTCCCCACCCCCTGATCTACTCCCTTACATCCCAGACAATACTCATGGTATCAGTAAGGCATGCTAGATCAAGGGACAGAGGAAGGTGCTCCCCTTGAGCAAGAGACAACACAGGAGACTGAGGTTTCAGAGACTGTTCACTTCATTCAGCAGATATTGGATAGCCTTCTTCTCAGTGACAGGTGCACACAATGGCAAGGTACAAGCAGACAGTCCAGTTCACTGCAAAAGTGAGACATGGCACCAACTTCCTTTTTAAATTCCTTTTATAAGAGACCTTCTCACATTTTTTCTTGGGGTTATACTCACCCCCAAGCTATACATGGCTCCTTTACTAGCTCGGATGGAAAAAAGGGGAGAAACATATTAGGAGGGATAGGGCCCTGGCCCAGAAGCCCAGGGTAAGAGCTGGATTGCAAGGATGGGGAGGCATTCTGCTTGATGTCTGAAGGACAAAAATATTGATGAGTCAATCTTCCCTATGCTATCCTAGAGGAGGTCTCCAGGAACTACTGGCCACGGGTATGACAACCCCCAAACCTTGAGGGTGACAGCCCCAGCTATCAATGAGTCACCCTTGGTTAGACCAGTTGCCTATTTTGTTAAAGTGGAACCAGGATAGACTAAGAGACTAGGGAGCCACAGTGATATCACTGTAGTATAGGAGAGAGTGGAAAAGGATTACATCATCAATGATCATCTATGCAGAAAATTCAGTGGAATCTATTACAAAAAATTACTACACCTACAGTCTTCCCTCGGTATCCGTGGAGGATATCTTCCAGGACCCCCATGGATACTGAAATTTGTGAATGTTCAAATCCTTTATATAAAATGCTGTAGTATTTGCATGTAACCTATGCAAATCCTCCTTTATACTTTAAATCACCTCTAGATTACTTATAGTACCTAATATAATTAAACTGTTAGGTAGGACTGGATGTGATGGCTCATGCCTGTAATCATAGCACTTTGAGAGGCTGAGTCTGGTGGATCACCTAAGATCAGGAGTTTGAAACCAGCCTCACCAACATGGTGAAACCCTGTCTCTAAAAATACAAAAATTAGCTGGGCATGGTGGCACATGCCTGTAATCCCAGCTACTCTAGAGGCTGAAGCAGGAGAATCACTTGAACCTGGGAGGTAGAGGTTCCAGTGAGACGAGAGCAAAACTCCATCTCAAAAAAAAAAAAAAACAAAAAAGTTATGTAGGCCAGGTGCCATGGCTCATGCCTGAAATATCAGCACTTTGGGAGGCTGAGACAGGTGAATCACTTGAGGTCAGTAATTCGAGACCAGCCTGGCCAACATGGTGAAACCCTGTCTCTATTAAAAATTCAAAAATTAGGCTGGAGGCGGTGGCTTATCCCTATAATCCTAGCACTTTGGGAGGCTGAGGTGGGTGGATCACCAGGTCAAGAGATCGAGACCATCCTGGTCAACATGGTGAAGCCCCGTCTCTACTAAAAATACAAAAATTAGCTGGGCATGGTGGCGCACGCCTGTAGTCCCAGCTACTCAGGAGGCTGAGGCAGGGGAATTGCTTGAACCCAGGAGGCGGAGGTTGTGGTGAGCCGAGATTGCGCCATTGCACTCCAGCCTGGGTAACAAGAGCGAAACTCTGTCTAAAAAAAAAAAAATTCAAAAATTAGCTGGTGGTGCATGTCTATAGTCCCAGCTACTTGGGAGGCTGAGGCAGGAGAGTCATTTGAACCTGGGAGGCGGAGGTTGCAGTGAGCTTCGATCATGGCACTGCACTCCAGCCTGGGTGACAGAGAAAGACTCCATTACAAAATAAAATAAAATAACAATGCTCTGTAAATAGCTATTATACTGTATTTTTAAACTTCGTATTTTTTAAATTACTGTACCATTGTTTTTTATTGTTTTTCAAATATTTTCAAAATCCACATATATGAAACCTGTAGATATGAAGGGCCAAATGTAGTGAGTTTACCAAGGTTTCGGTATATAAGATCAATACGCAGAAATCAATTGTATTTCTATTTTCTTTTAAAAAATCTTTTTTCTTTTTTTATAAAGATGGGGTCTCACTATGTTGCCCAGGCTGGTCTTGAACTCCCAAACTCAAGTGATCTTCCTGCTTCAGCCTCCCAAAGTGCCGGAATTACAGGCGAACATGCCCAACCCCAATTGTATTTGTATATGCTAGCAAGAAATAATTGAAAATTGAAATTCAAATCAAAATCATTTACAATAGCATCAAAAAATATGAAATAATTGGTGACAAATCTGACAAAACATGTGAAGGCCTATATACTGAAAACTACAAAATACTGTTGAGAAAAATTATAGAAGGTCTAATTAAATGTAGAAGTATTGTGTTCAGAGGTTGGAAGACTCAATATTGTTAAGATGTCAATTGTCCTCAAATTGATCTGTAGTTTCAACATAATCTCAATCCAAATCACAGCAGGTTTTGGTAGAAATTATCAAGGTAATTCTAAAATTCACATGAAAATGCAAAGGACCTATAATAGCCAAATCAACTTTGAAAAAGAACAAAGTTGGAGAACAAATACTTCCTGATTTCAAGAATTATTATGAAGCTCTAGTAATCAAAAGAATGTGATGTTGACATAAGTACAGATAAGTAGATCGACAGATCACAACAGAGAGTTCAGAAATAGATCTATACATATATAGACAACAGATTTCTGACAAAAGTACAATGGTAATTCAGTGGAGAAAGTATAGTCTTTTTTTTTTTTTTTTTTTGAGATGGAGTTTCGCTCTTGTTACCCAGGCTGGAGTGCAATGGCGCGATCTCGGCTCACCGCAACCTCCGCCTCCTGGGTTCAGGCAATTCTCCTGCCTCAACCTCCTGAGTAGCTGGGACTACAGGCACGCGCCACCATGCCCAGCTAATTTTTTGTAGTTTTAGTAGAGACGGGGTTTCACCATGTTGACCAGGATGGTCTTGATCTCTTGACCTTGTGATCCACCCGCCTCGGCCTCCCAAAGTGCTGGGATTACAGGCTTGAGCCACCGCGCCCTGCCGAAAGTATAGTCTTTTTAACAAAAGGTGCTGGAACAATTGGATGTCCATATGCAAAAACAAAAAACAAAAAAACAAAACCCCACGAAACTTTGATGGATACCTTATACCACATACAAAAGTTAATTCAAATGGATCATAGGCCTAAATATAAAACTGTAAATGATAAAACATCTAGAAAAAAAGAGAAAAATTCTTGTAACTGTGGGTTAGACAAAGATTTTTTTAGATATGACACCAAAAGCACTGTCCATAAAAGAACAAATTAGCAAATTGGACTTCATCAAAATTCAAACATTTGCTCTGTGAAAGACATTGTTTGGAGACTGAAAAGGCAAGCCACATACTGGAAGAAAATAATTGCAAATAGTATATCCAACAAACGACTTGCATCCAGAATAAATAAAGAACTCTCAAAACTCAATAAGTAAGCAACCCAATAAAAAAGCAGGCAAGATCTAAACAGTCACTTCACCGAAGAAGATGCGTGGCATCAAATAAACACATGAAAAGATGCTCAACATCATTAGTCATTAGGAAAATGCAAGTGAAAAGCATAATGAGATGCCACTACACACTATCGGAATGACTAAATGTTAAAAAAGAATACTGACAATACCAAGTGCTGATAAGTATATGAGAAACTGAAACTCTCATACATGGCTGGTGGGAATGAAAGGTGGTACAACTACATTTGAAAAAAGTATTGCAGTTTCTTTACAAAATTAAAGTAGATCTACCATATGCTCAAACCATTCCAAACCTGTTTACCCCAAAGAAAAGAAGGCAAATGTCCATACAAAGACTGCTACATGAATGTTCATAGAAGTTTTATTGTAATAACTAAAACCTGGAAACAAGCCAAATGTTCATCAACAGATGAATCAATAAACACATTCTAGAATATCCATACCATGAAATACTACCTGACAATAAAAATGAATGAAATATTGATACATGCAACAACATGGATGGATCTCAAAATCAGTATGCTGGGCCAAATAAGTCAGATCAAAATAAGTGTATGTACCATATGATCTCATTTCTATATAACTCTAAAAAGTGCAAACTAATCTATAGTTACAGAAAGCACGTCAGTGGTAGACTAGGACTGGGAGGGATGAATTATAAAGTGGCCTGAATAAACTTTTGGGAGTGTTAGATATGTTCAATATTTTGATTGTGGTGATAGTTTCATGGGTATAAACGTAGGTCAAAACTTACGGTATTGTGTATTTTAAACATGTATGCTTTGTCATTTGTCAATTAGCCCTCAATAAAGCTGTTACGTATAAAAAATAAAGAATACAGCTGAAGTCCATATCATCATGAAGGAGAAGGATAGAATGGACATGATCTTGTCACTAACTTTTAAAATATTCAAATCAAGGTAATCCTTGGAAGCTTGAATGAAGAAATTTAGGGCAAAAAAAAAAATGAGAACTAAAACTATGAAATTCACAGAGCAACCACAACTCATTGTCTCCTAGAAGGTTTGTAAATGAACTTGAGGCTATTTGCAAAATATTCCTAACATTTTAGATTGTCAGAAGAGTCAAAAAGGACAATCACAATGTCTCATAGCACCTCCCGAGGTATCACCATCAGAGACAGATGAAGTTTTAGTTTTTTCTCTCATTAAGTGCTGTTGTATGTCCTATGGGCAACTAAAAGTCAACATTTCCCAAAATGAACTCATCTTTTCCCTAAACCCATTCCATTGCCTGTATTCTCTAACGGGAATGATACCACCTCCACAGGACACTCATTAAGTTAAAGCCTATCCATTCTACCCTTTAAATCTCTCTTGCAACCCATCTCACCTGCTTCATCATGGCCCTGGTTCTAGCCCTTGTCATTTCTTCTGGATAACTGCCATAGCTCCCTAGCTGGTATACTTCTTCAACACTTGTGTGGTCTTTTGAAATTGCTCATCTGACCAGGCTATTCTCCTTTAATCATTTCCGCTCTCCTACCCTCTGCAGAATTTTTTCACTTTGGCTGCACATTAGGATCACTTGAGGAATTAATAAAAAAATACCAGTGTTTGAAACCCACTCCCATAGATTTTGATTCAACTGGTCTTGGATGGAGCACAGCATTTTCCCAAAGTCTCCTAGATAATTTTAATGTGCATCTAGGGTTAAAACCCACTGTCACAAGGCAGAGGTTCTCAAAATCTTTTGGGTATCAGAATCCCCTGGAGGGCTTGTTAAAACACGGAGTACTGAATTCTACCTCCAGAGTTTCTGACTCAGTAGGACTGGGCTGGGGCCTAAGAATTTGCATTTCTAACAAGTGTCCAGTTGATTCTGATGCTACCAGCCCAGGAAACATGAAATTGCAAAGAACCTAGAACAGCCACACTTCAATCATAAAGTCTATGCTTGCCTTGGCCTACCAAAGCCTTTCACCCTGCTTCCTGTCTCTCCAACTTTATCTCCTACTCCTCCTTACCTCACATCCTGTACTCTAGCCATTGGAAATCACTCATGGTTCTCTCATGCCATGCTGTTTCATGCCACCATGGCTTTGTAAATGCAAGGCCCTTTGCTTAGAGTATGTCCCCTCCACTCCATCTCTCTACACAGCAAACTCCCACTCATTCTTCAAGGCTAAGAGCATGGATATATCACTTCCTCCACTTAGCCTGCACCGTCTCTCTTGTGTAGAGTTGGAAAAATGCTTCCTGAGTGCCCTCATCTTCGTTGCACCCTGGTGCTGTCTTATTTATTCATGCACATATCAGCTCCAGTGAGCCAGGACAGTCCTTCATTCACTTCTGATTGCTAGTACCTAGCATAAGACTTAACCCAGAGAAAGTGTCCAGTAAATGTTTCTGGATGAACTGAATTGGGAATCATCTCATACTGGAGCTAAGTATTGGGGGTTGGGGCCCGTTGAAACCCAAATGGGTTTGTTAAATTTTAGGATAGTAAAGTTTAGGATGCCAGAGTTACTGGGGTTGCTTGTTTCTGAAAGCTGAACAGATCTGAGTGGACAAATAGACAAGACTTTGAGCTCACAGCCAGCTCAGGTCACCAGGCCAACCAATTTGGCCATGACCTACAATCGTAGCAGAAAAGGAAGGAAAGGGCCTTCAGGGCTACCTGGAGGTTGGAAAAACTTACATAGTGACTTCATTGTGGTGGCAGAACAGCCTGCCTGCTTGTTTGTCCACTGGTCTGTCTGTGTATCCCCAAGCCAGACTCTACCTGGATATATAGATACTCAAAAGCAGCAGGATCCCGACGCAGCAGCTCCACAGGGTCTTTGGGAAAGAAGCTTATTCGGAAGAGGCATTTCATTCCATGATAGTGTGTCCGCTGTACCACCTGAATTCCAGGGATGAAAGGCGAGAAGAAAAGAGATCTGGAATCAATGGCTGGGATGGTGGGCACGCAGCTCAGTGGCTCCTTAAGGTGGGGCTTGAGGCAGAGCTAATAAGCTCTTGTTTCTTACTCTGTCTCCCATCTGGCTGATTCCAAAAGTGTTGAGGAGTCAGCTCTTTTCAACCCTTCTGAGCCAAAATAAAAGGAATTTTCAAATCACTTATCTAGGACATGACCTTTATCAACCACTGGGTCTAAGGCCCAAGACACTAGGCAGGAAGGTAGGGCTCCTGGCAATGGCTCAGACTCTTCTTGCCATGGGATTCATACCTTTACCTTGCAGAGGGGCTCAGCCTCAAGCAGAGTAAATTGCTGATTAGAGTAAATCAAAGGTTTAAAATCTTATTTGTAGGTACAGATGAAACAACTTGGCACTATATTGATAATTGTTGAACCTGAGAATGGGTAATAGGTTAATGATACTATATTCCTCCTACTTGTGTGTATGTTTGCAACTTTTCATAATAAAAAAGTTTAAAATCCCATTTGGAAAAGGAGATCAACTGAATTCAAAGGGCTGCTTGGGGGTGAGGGAGGTGCCTAGGCCTCCTTGCAGGCAGGGTGCCCACCTTTCCTTCCCACCAGTGAGTCTCTGTATTGCATTTGGCTGAGAATTAAACTTGAATCTCTCTTTCCAAAAATCCTTTCCTCTTTTTGTCTGATCTGGGGTTTTGTTTGGCTTTCATGTTCGGTCTGAAAAGGTGTTTCTTCCACTCTTGCTCTCCAAGTCTGTCCCACCGTAGTTGGGAGTACTGCTTGGCTTTGACTGTATCTCTGACGCTTCTTAATGCTTCACTGTTGATGAAATGCTATCCAGAAATCCTGGATTTCCCCAGCCCTTTTCTACACGGTGAGGGCTAGAAAGACCAGATGATACTTTTTCGATGTGGGTGACACGCTGCCTATTTTTGACCTTGCTCAGTCAATTCTCAACTCCCGTTTGTCCTAGGACTTCACTGGCCTTTGTGGTAGCCCAGGCTCTGTGTTCCACAATGAGTAAAGTCACCCCTAGTGCTGCTTAGAGGCCCTGGGGAGAGGTGCAGAGGTAGGTGTTTCTGAATTTCACCTGGCCAGACATATGGCAAAAGAAGGGACAAGTGAGAGCCCTAGGACAAGTGGGAATTGGGAATTGGCTGAGTAGTGTCTACTCCCTGACGCTTCCATAATAGCCTTCATGCAAAAGGCCAAGTTTTGTCCCAGGAAGCAGAAAAATCTATCATGTGGAGTTTCTAGGAGCCAGGAGACTTGCCATTCATTGCTCCTTATCTCAGCATTCTGGGTGCCATGTGGTGAATCACCCCACACTCTTCCCCCTAGGGACCAAGACTAATGATCTTTATGCTCTTCTCAGCTCACAAAGGCCATTGCCAAAAGCCCTCTGGAGGTGGGTAATACCAGCTTTGGGTGAGAACTGTGACTTCTGGGAACCGGCTGAGCATATCATTATGAATTTTCCAGACAGGGAGTGCCTTGGGTCTTCTCTACTAGAGGCCACATGCAAAACTATGTGGAAAAAAGTGTTACTTACATAAGCCAGGGGTTGCTTGTCCTGAAGAAGCAGAAACTTGTGATTCTGTTCTGGCCCGGCGTACTCAAGGACAAGAGCAAAGTGCTCAATGTACCTCAAGGAGAGGCGGTCCTGTAATGTTACCATCACATCCTGTGGGACAGAAAAGAGCCTTGAGCGGGAGATTGGTTCTGGCCTTAAGCTATACTAAGGACTAAACATGGGAGTGGGGATTAAACACCAAGAAAAGAAAGATAGTCCCTGGGGAGAAGGCTGCAACACTGGCCTTTATGGGTAGCCCAGGCTGTGACTCACAATGAGTAAAATGACCAACGAGTGCCTACTCAGAGGCCTGGGCCCGGGGGAGAGGTGCAGAAGTTTCGAGGTTGGTGTTTCTGAAAAGAAGGTCATGTCTCTCCCTCCCTAGCTCTCTCCTTCCACTCAACAAATTATTTCCTAAATGCTTACTAAATGCCAGGCACTGTGGTGGTTCTCCCTTCACTTTCTCTTACAAGTCAGAATATCGACTTGGGTTTGTCTGTCAACTCTTAGGAATGAACAAAAGCAAAAGTGACATTTATATGATTAAAAAGTGTACTATTTCTGGATTCATAATCTAAATCAAATGACTTGAGTTACTGGCAAAATGTTCATTTTTGACCATAGCTGGTTTTTATAGATCATCAATTTAGCAACTTGAAAAATGTATGCACGCAGAGGAACTATGTCATGTGTTTTGGGTACAGTCATGAATCTGACTACTTCTAGGTTCCGTCTGCTCTGCTGCCCTACTTTTAATATGAGGGTGTCTGAAAACACATCAGTGGGGGCTGCACAAATGTCAGTTTTGAGACTTCTGCCACCGATTTGCTGTAACTTTGGCTTATGCAGGGCTCCAATGTGTGTGTTCATGGAGTCAGCATCTCTCAGCCCCCAAACGCTGGAAAGAATCAGGCTTGGGAATGTGAAGCATCCTTACAACCGTGGTTGCCAAGCAAGCCCCTCAGTGAACACCGAAAGACATTCAGTTATTCAAATGTTAGGCTGGAAATTGGTGGGTACTTGAGAGCATCTCTTTGTGTTGTCCAAGTAGTCACAGAGGCACCAGTGTTGCTGGAGCTCTGTCAGGGACAGATGAGGTTTTCTTTGCAGTTCAGCTGCACTGGGAATGTGGACAGCCAAGCCAGCGATTGCCAACTGGTGTTACAAGTGTAACAGCCCCTGTGCAGGCTGTCAATTCACCCAGGTACCTCTCTGGGACAAGTGGCTTGGCAGCCTGTCAAAGTTCCAGTAAGTTGCCAGCACCCTTCCTGGAGTCAGATTGAGATCACAAACGAGGGGGAACACTGCTATCTTCGAAGGCTGGGGCCACCTGGAAGCCACAATAGAGCTGATGATGTGAGGTGGGGAAGTTCAGAGAAGTCTCCAAGGGGAAAGAGAGGGCACTAAACACTCCAGCATGGAGACAGAGCCCACAATGGACCTACCAACCCATGAATAAAACACCAAGGAGGATTCTGATACAAAGTGATATTCTCATCTGCGGGAGGCACATTTGGATATCTCCTGGGTGGCTTAGTTCTGTTTCAATGCCCCCTCCCATAGCCTGAGAACTTCAATAGCCAAAAGACCATTCCATGTCACCCTAAGTAGTTTGTTTAGGTCCTAGGTCCCCTGGGGGACCTACTTAGGCCTAAGCCTTTCAAAAAAATTCTTCATTCACAGACTGTCCCACTCCCTGCAGAATACTTAGTGTCTCCGACCCTAAGACATAAAATGCCAGTAGCACATCCAATCATTGGGATGACCTAAAACACCCTTAGACATTTCCAAAAGCTCTCTAAGAGTGGGAAGTAGCAATCCTGTTTGAAAACCACTGGCAAGACCCATTCTGACTACCTGATAACTCCTCTTGGCATGCTGGCCCAGGAGTTTCTTTACTTATAGAGTTGCCTTGGTCCCAGCGTGGGAATCACAGGATAACTGTGGACCAAGCTAGGTTTTCTGGGTAGATGCTGCAGCAGCCGGGTAGTTTGGGTAGCATTAGTTGCATTCAAACACTCGTTCTGGGAATGGCATTCTCTTTCTGGAGAGAGTCCAGAAGATGCAGGAATGGATATTTCTGTCCCAGAGCAGAGTTGAATCTGGGGGTGAATCATATTATCATTTCTATTCCTAAGGATTAGAGGAAAGTCATCAGGACTTTTCTGAAACCTGGCTGAGCTGTTAAGAAGCACAGATCAGTAATTCCTCTTCCTGTGAAAAGAACAGCCAAAGAGGCTACGGCTTGACTTTTCAAATCTTGGTTCAGTGCTTGAGATCAGGTTGTTATTTAAAAAGCTAGGCATAGCTAAGCTAATCTCCCAAGAGACTGTGTTTATTTCTGTGCTTAAACTTGCTTAGGTGTTATTGTATCAATATAAATCACTTTTGCTTTATAAATGGCTTAATGATCTTCATACTCCTTAGTTCCTAAGAATCCTGAAGGACCCCATGTAACACAAACACAAAGCAGTTCACAAATGTAAGTGCACACACATGGTTTAACAATTACTAGCACACAGTTGAGCATGCAAATTTCCACCACCACTCTCATCTGGGACTGTGCCTTTTTGCAGCCTTGCGCTAACAAGCATCCCGAGCTTAAAGGCCACCTTACTCCAGTGGCAAGCAGCTATGTGCCGACTCAGAGGAACACAGGACACACAATCGCATATACTCTGGAGAGGGCTACGCTGATCCACGGGGAGGAGACTGTATGTACCTTAACAGTGGTCCGGCCATCAAATGTGAATGACTTGATTTGCCCATTTTCTAAGAAAACCTTCAGGACGTTGGGAATGAGGAGGAGAGCTTCCTTCTTCATCATTTTCTGTAAACAAGCAGGAAAGGACAAGGGGAGGGGCTCATTTAGAAGGAGGTAGGAAGCCAGAGGAAGGGTGTGAGAAGGGAGAGAGAAAAGGAGATGGAGACAGAGAGCCAAAGGTGTAAGAGGACAGAGACAGAGGAACGAGCAGATCAATAATACATGGGGACCAGAACCAAATTCTCCAACACGACACAGTCATATCAAAAGCTCACCTCCATTTGACATCACAGATCACCCATATTCTACTGTGGTTCAAACCTCCACAGATCAGAGCATAGGGATCAGCACACATCCCCTGAAGGGCTGATGACAGGCCTCCTTTGGAGTCTACTTTACCCACGTGATCTTATCTCCGACTTTTTAAAAAATACCTTCTACAAAGCTTCTAGACTGATCTTATCTCCTGATTCCTCCCTTTCCCCCAGCCTCTTCACAAGTGAAGATCACATCCCATCCAGGCCTTGGCCCTGCCTTTTCCCCTCCCTAGGCCCTTTCTGACCTGGCCCCTACCTAGTCTCCAGACTCACGTCTTGCATATTCCTAGTACCCACACCTCTAGACCTCTGATGATTCTTCATCATTCAGGGACTGTCCCACTCCTGCACAACACTTAGCATCTCTGACCCTGAGACATGAAGTGCTAGTAGCACACCAAATCATTGGGATGACCTGAAACACCCTCGGACATTTTTTCTTTCTTCCTTTCTTTCTCTTTCTCTCTTTCTTTCTTTCTTTTTCTTTCTTTTCTTTTCTTTTCTTTTCTTTTCTTTTCTTTTTTTTTATTTTGAGACCGAGTCTTGTTCTGACGCTCAGGCTGGAGTGTAGTGGCACGATCTTGGTTCACTGAAACCTCCACCTCCTCAGTTCAAGCAATTCTCCTACCTCAGCCTCTCCAATAGCTGGGATCACAGGCGAGAGTCACCACATCAGGCCCTCAGACATTTTCAAAAGCTCTCTAGTAGTGGGCAGTACTGATTCCGACTCAGAAGTTCTCAATAAAAATTCATTAAATAAGGGCTGTTCTCTTTCTCTGAGGACTCTAAAAGAAAAAAAAGGCTGTTCTCTCTGCGTTTCTCTTTTCCTCTTTGGCAAACTCCTATTTATCCTTCAAAACCCAGCTCAAATATGTATTCTGTAAAGTCTTGGTCTAATATCATCAGATACTTGGATGTGGTTTTCCATGCATTCCTATAGCAATTTATACACACTTCTCACTATGCTCTTACCATATTTTGTTTTGTTTTGTTTTTGAGACAGGGTCTCACTCTATTGCCCAGGCTAGAGTGCAGTGGTGCAATCATAGCTCACTGCAGCCTCAAACTCCTGGGCTTAAGTGATCCTCCCACCTCAGCCTCCCAAATAGCTAGGACTACAGGCATGTGCCACTATATCTAGCTAATTTTTTTCCTTTTTGTAGTGACAGGGTCTCACTATGTTGCCGAAACTCACCTTTATCATATTTTTGAAGGATATTTGTCTTTCACAATCAAATGATGAACTGAGAGCACAAGGACCATGTCCTATTTATCTTTGTAGTCCCAACACTAAAGAAAGTTTCTGGCACATGTTTGGTGCACACTAAGAGGCTGCTGAATGAATGGGCAGTAGGTGCTTAATGTGTACTTATTGAACAATCACACGCATCCCAACTATTTCCCTGGGCCAACGTCATCATCAGTTCTATAGGAATGGAAAAGCTGCAGAGATAACCAGATTCCTTAATTCACCGGGCATGCATTGAGCCTCTCCTGTATGCACAACATTATGCTAAGTCTCTATGAGAGCTACAGAAGATTTAAGTCCAGTCTTAAATTTTTGTTATAGTGACTTGGCACACATACACATTATAAAACCAAAGCAAACCAACAGGTATAAGATGGCTAAAGTTTCCTAGATAAGGCAAATTGGATTTTGATTTTGAAGGAGACGGTGGGTATGGATGATTTGAGAAGCCAGATGAGAACAGTCCAGACCTAGAGACTGTCACGTATCATTGACAAAGCATGAAAGGAGGAACAAGCAACTCCTCCTGGGTTGGGATATGGTTGATAGTTGGGAGGAGCCAAGAGACAAGCTTGGCTATGGTCAAGCCGAGGTGGGAAGTGATAGAATATAAAATTGGAAGAGTGTGACTCCCTGGTCCCCTCCCTAATCTTAAGATGCCTTGTTCCTGTCAGGCCCAGAGGCCCCGGATCCCCCAACCGATGACGCTCACGGTGGCAGGTTTTATTTAGCACACTGGGTTGGACTTAGATAATTACTTAATTGATTTTGCTTAAAAATAGAGTTGGCAAGGAACGCCCACAGGATTTATTTTTGCTCTGGCTGCTTAATAAAGCCTTGGAACACGAAAGGAAAGGGTTGATAGGACAGCCTGGAGTCACCTGGGCCTGGACTCCCCCAGGTCCTGACCTGTGATGAAGCTGCTATGGTCCATACTGGCTGCAGTATGGAGAAAGGTGCTGTTGTAACATCAGGTAATTTCATGAGTGTAGCGAAAGCTGGAAGATTGATGTCTGTCTCTCACCCAGACAAGAGCCTTGCACTATGCCTGATAGCCTGTCCAAGAAAAAGAAGTAACTCTAGGTGGGTCCCAGCTACTCTGCAGCATTTGCATTCAGATTAGACTGGAGTGGGGGCTTGTTTATGCCTGTAGCCTAGCTGTGATGTATGCAGAGGGAAATCATGGTGGAGGAAGGAGAGAGTGGGGAAGGGGAAGTAAAAGGGAGAGGAAGAGAGGAGAAGGAAGGGGAAGGGGGAGGAAGGGAAGGAGTTCTTCACTGGGTGGCCTGCCCTTGACTGATTACTCTGCAATGTTGAGATGGGGTAGGATGAACCTGTTCATGCTTCCCAAATCCAAGTCATATGTCCTCTGGGTTTTCAAGCACTCAGGACTCTTCCTGGTGACTTGGATCTTGGGGTCTGTTTCACCCTGATTTGCAGAGACTCAATTTTACTCCTCTTCCCCTCTGCTCACCAATTATCACGTCTCTTAAACATTTTCTGCTAGAATTGACACAGATCCCAGCTATCAATTATCCAGACAGTTTGCCCAGTGGGGTCCTATAGTCCCCTGGGCTTGCCAGCCTTCCTTGTGCAGAGATGGAGGAGGGTATAGGCTGATTTTGGGAATGAGAGTGAGGGAAATGGAGATGGAAGACACCTGTATCCTCTATCCCTTCTTCTCAGTGACTATGCCTCAAATAATATAGAAGTGCCTGGCACCCTGCTGATTTCCCTTCTCTGTCTGGGCCTGCTATCTTCTCCCGACAAGTGCGGCTGTGCCTCAGTACATAAATACCAAGGGCCTCCAGACAGCTCTGCCTGTCACAGCTATCAAAATCACACGAGTACCTGTTAGCTCTAGCTATCCCCTCCGCCCTCACCAGGATATCACTAACTTCTGCAGATTCCTGAGGGACTCGGCCAGAATGCATGACTGCTTAACACGCTTCTTTTCTGCTCTTCACCTGCCTCTTCTCATTTGCATACCTGGAGTCGACAGTTCATTGCATGTAAACCTCCCAAAGCAGTGAGAAACACTGTGGCTGACCAAGACACCCCAGATTGGCAGCTGCAAGGCATGGGATGTCAAATATTACCTGTCCTTCGAAACAATATCACCCAGTAGTAGATTCTGTATTATCTCAATTGGAACCACTTGTCCCCCTCAACATTGCCGAGAGGTATCCAGTAGCAGGGAACAGGTATTCATTTTGCCTCCCTTCTGGTGCTGAGAACACAGCAGGTGTCTAATAAAAACTTGGTGCCTTAATGAGAGTCTGTATCATTTCCACTAGGCAGCTTCACTCATCACTGCATGGCCTTTTCCAGTCAAGATGTGGAGTTGCAGGATCACTTAAATGTGAAGAGAGCTAAATTTCACCAGCCACTCATTCCTGGGTCTTCAGGAAGCCATTATTTCCTTCCTGTTTCTATCAAGTAGCAAGAGATGTGTATGGAGCACTCGCTCTGAGTGTAAGCGACTGTGTTAGGGATAGAAATTTCTCTAAGCATCAGAAGGCTCTTGAGTGAATCAATATATAGTCCTTCTCCCCACAATTCCTGGGGCCTCTCCAGATGTCACATATCCCTCTTCACTCACTACTTTTCCCCCTCCAGCACCTGGATGCTCCCACTCTAACCCATTGGGAAAGCTGTCCACCATAAGTAGCCCCAGAGCGAGAGCTTGACAGCCAGGCAGATTATGGCCAGGGGCTGAGGAGAGGGAGCCGAAGCTGCACTTACTGCATCTGTTTCTCCAACTGCCACCTGCTCAGAAAATCGAACCTTCACAGGATTGGACCTCAGCTTGGCCTTCTTCGCAGCACTGATGAAAGCAGATTTGGGGGACTGGAAAAAGAACAGAGAGCTGATGAGTTCTCCATCCCTGGGGCAAACCTGGCCTTTGTCACATCAGAGCTAAGATGTCCCAGTACAGGTACACTTTGCATTACTGATCAAGGAGTCAATAAATAAATATCGATTACCTACTAGGTGCAAGGCAGCGTGCTAAATGCTTCCCTGTATAGTTGGTGTGTTCTGAAAAGGCTGGGCATGAATTGAATTTGGGTAGCTTGAATCCCATTATTAATACTCTAGGCCTAGGGGAGTTTGCAAAAGTTCTTTGGTAATAACATACATTGAATTTTTATATATTTGGTTTTCTTTATGTGAGATAGACCTAAGTGGTGTCTTTTTTATGACATCTGAATATAAGCATCCCAAAGAATTTACAGAAATGATCTTATTCATCTCACAGACATGCCCTGCCCCTAGGAAGGAGTTGTATAGTGAATACTATTTTAGATGTGGGAGAAAGGAGACCTAGCACTCCAAAAGGATTTACCCACAGTTACTACACTGTTAGGTAATAGAGATGTGAGATTTAACCCAGGTCTCCTGGCTTTCTTGTTTTGGGCTCTGCACCACTTTGTTTATCCAATTCTGTTAGAAATGGCCAAAAAATCAGCACGGCGTTTTTTTTTTTTTTTTTTTTTTTTTTTTTAATAGAGTTTCACTCTTGGCACCCAGGCTGGAGTGCAATGGCACAATCTCAGCTCACTGCAACTTCTGATTCTTGGGTTCAAGTGATTCTCCAGCCTTGCCTCCTGAGTAGCTGGGATTACAGGTATGCGCCCCACACCCAGCTAATTTTGTATTTTTAGTAGAGATGGGGTCTCATCATGTTGGCCAGGCTGGTCTCGAACTCCTGACCTTAGGTGATCCACCTGTCTCAGCCTCCCAAAGTCCTGGGCTTACATGCCACCATGCCTGCTGGCTTTGTAGTTCTTGAAAACTCTCCCACAATTTTAGCAGGAAGCATGATTAGTAAACACTGGAAACTAAGCCTTTCCTGGTTGCTCCTTGGATTCTAGCTCCCTGATGAGCTCTGTATGGCCCAGCAAGCAGGAAATAGAGGAGGTGCGCTGAGGGGCATCCTCACTGTCTTTAGGGGGTCGTTTGTTCATTCATTTGACAAATTTAGCAAGGGCCTACTACATGCCACACACTGTTCTAGGTGATGAGGTATAGAGCAGTCAATAAGACAGACAAAACTCCCTAGCCTCATGGAGTGTCCATTCCAGCAGAGATAGAGAGAATAAATATCTTTTTGTATATTCACAAAAAGAAGGTAGCAAAGAAGGACTATGAGGAAAAATAAGGCAGGGTAAAGTACTACACAAGAGAATCAGTGAGTTAGGGTGGGAGTGGTGAGGGCATTATTTTATCAATTTTGAAATATATAATACATTATTATTAACTATATTCACCATGCTGTGCAGTAGATGTCAAAAACTTATTCCTCCTGTCTAACTGAGCCTTTGTACCCCTTGAACAGCATCTCCCCATTCCCTCCCCAACCTCAGTCTCTAGTGATCACCATTCTATGCTCCACTTCTATGATTTTGACTTTTTTAGATTATACATGTAAGTGAGATCATGCGGTATTTGTCTTTCTGTGTCTGGCTTATAATAAAAATAATTATTATTTCATTTAGTATAATGTCCTCCAAGTTCATCCATGTTGTAGCAAGTGACAGGATTTACTTCTTCTTAAAGGCTGAATAGTATTCCATTGTGTATTTATACCACATTTTCTTCATCCATTAATCTGTTGATGGTGGACACTTAGGTTGTTTCCATATCTTGGCTATGGTGAATAGTGCTGCCATGAACATGGGAATGCAGATGGCTCTTTGGCATAGTAATTTCAATTCCCTTGGATATATATTCACAAGTAGGATTGTGGAGGTTTTTTAAATTTTTTATTTTTGAGATGGAGTCTCGCTCTGTCACCAGGCTGGAGTGCAGTGGCACAATCTCAGCTCATTGCAACCTCTGCCTCTCGGGTTCAAGCAATTCTCCTGCATCAGCCTCCTGAGTAGCTGCAACTACATATGCACCACCATGCCCAGATAATTTTTGTATTTTTAGTAGAGACGGAGTTTCACCATGTTGGCCAGGATGGTCTTGATCTCTTGACCTCGTGATCCACCCACCTCGGCCTCCCAAAGTAGTGGGATTACAGGCGTCAACCACTGCACCAGGCCTTAGTTTTTTTTTTTTAGATGGAGTCTTGCTCTGTCGCCCAGGCTAGAGTGTAGTGGTATGACCTCGGCTCACTGCAACCTCTGCCTCTCCAGTTCAAGTGATTCACCTGCTTCAGCCTCCCAAGTAGCTGAGATTATAGGTGTGCATCACCATGCCCAGCTAATTTTTGTATTTTTGGTAGAGACAGGTTCTCACCATGTTGGCCAGGCTGGTCTCAAACTCCTGACCTCAAGTGATCCACCCACCTCAGCCTCCCAAAGTGCTGGGATTACAGGTCTCAGCCATGGCACCTGGTCACTGTGGGGGTTATTTTAGACAGGATGGTCAGGGAAGACCTCTCTGAGGATGAAACATTAAGCAGAAACTTAAGGAAGTGAGGGAGAGACGGTCACCAGGTTATCTGGAGAAAAGCTTCTGGGCAGAAAATACAATAAAGGCCTTGAGGTGAACTGAGGTGTATGAAGAACAGAAAGGAAGACCAAAGTGGCTAGAGTGGAATGATGGAGCAGGAGCGGCAGCGGGAGGGGAGATGCTCAGAGATGCAGCTGGGAGCTGGGTCATGTAGGACCTTGTAAACCATGGTGAGGACTTTGGATTTCACTCCACTACAGGGTTTTGATTGAACAGGGTCTGGTACGCATTTTAAAAGGAAGCTTCTGGCTCCTGTGTGGAAAACAAGTGTAGAAGGGCAATGGCAGAAGCAGGGAGAACAGTTGGGGGTCTCTAAGTACAATATTTGTAATTGCAATAAAATGGTTAAAACACAATGGAGGCTTGGGCTAGGATGGTAATGATGGAGATGATGAAAAATGAGTGAATTCTGGATATATTTTGAATACTGAATTAGGATGATATGTTGACTGGATCTGAGGGTGAGAAAAAGGGAGGTGTCAACTCGAAGAATGGAACTGCCATTTACTGAGATGAGGAGGACTAGGGAGTGAATCAGGTTTGGGGCCACTTCAAACCCACCACCCCTATGGGCCTTGCCATGGAGCCTAAGTCCTACAATCAGGAATTTCTTTGTGTTAAGGGCCTGAAGGTCCCTGCTAGCTGGGAATATATTAAGCTATTACCTACCATTTACACTGCAGTTGAGATTCATTTACCAGATCAGCCACAGGAGGGCAGGGCCCTAAGATATACATCAGAAACAAACGTCCTCATTGTGTCTTGGGCCCTGGTCCCAGCTGTGTTCTCTGTCGGAGCCAGCAATCTCATTCCCTACAGAGGGCAGATTGCAAAAAGCCACTTGTTTCACCTGAGTCCAGCAGAAACTCAAGCAGTGAGTGTCAGTCCTGGCTGCATGGTAGAAATGCTGGAGGAGCTTTTAAAAATCCTAAAGCCCAGGCCCCACCGCAGACCAATTACATCAGAATTCCTAGGGGTGAGGTCTGAGCATCATTATTTTTTTCAAGCTTCTGATGATTTCCAAATGCAGCCAAGATTAAGAACCATTGAGCTAAAGGAACCTTAGACTTCTCATCCTGAGCCAAAGGGGCAATTTGTTGGCAGCAGACAATATAGCACAATGAAATCCAGGGCTGGGGATCATTGCAGAAAGTGATTACAGTATTGATTATACATGGAGTTGATAAATGCCTTTGTGTGTTGCACAGCCTGGTGCTACAATCCTGAGCGGAGGCTGCTGGCTGAGGCAGGAGCAAGAGAAAGGGGCGAGATAGATAGAAAGATCTGTAACTATCCTCAGGCAGCTCTGTTTGATTCCATCTCCACAGTCATCCAAAGTTCCACCAAGGTGCCACAAACATGAGGCAAATGGAATCTTCTTTATACCTGACAGTCACCTTCTTTCTTCTCTGCCATCATCTGCCCTCAGATGCCTGCACGGCACACTGTGTGGAACAAGGCATCTCTAGAGGCCTGAATGGGCCATGCAGTCCAACCTTCATTTTCACATGTGAAACAGAGGCCTATGAAGAGGATACATTTTACCCAAAGTATTGAAATAATTGAGTAGCAGAGCTGAAACCAGAACCCAGGTTTCCTGAGCCTTGGATTAGTGGTTGTTCCCCCACAGCAGGCTAAAGTTGGAATTCCATTCCTGATCGTTCATCCACTGGTTCTCATTGTACCTTGGTGTTATTTAATGAACTCAAACAAATGAAGAACCCCAACTGGTATCTTTTTATGTATCCACCATGGTGGAGAGGATGGCATACTTGCTATCCCTACCAAAGATGCAAGATTAGATCCTGTCCTAGAAAGTTTCTGCTTATACCACTGAAAACCAAAGATTCAGATAATTATAGGAGCAGACCACAAAGGAGGAAATGAAATTGTCAATATTTTCAGGGATTATAGTAATTTCCAGGTGTCTGTTTCAGAGTTATTTTCAGCTTGTTAATGCTTTATTCCTCATTGACCCTTGTCCTGTTGGTCTTTAAGATGCCAACCTATTCTCGGTCTTCAGCCTTGATGCTGATGACTCACTCATTGCCAGCTGGTCTCTGGTAGATGTCATGGAGTCATGTCTAGCCTTATGCTCAGACACAGGTGAGGCCTGCTGTGCAGTGTGCTATGAGGGATCTCTCAGAGGCCTCTCTGTCCCACAGCATCTTCAAAGCTTAGCTGTGGGGCTTGAAGTTCGTAATATTAGGGGCACTCCTTTGAATTACAATGTTGAGAATTGGGAAGGTCCTGGTCAAAATGTGAATATGGTAGCAGGAAGGCATGATACACTTCACGGGCCAGCAAATTGCAGGCCTGCATGGGCCAAATCTTTCTCACCACCTGTTTTTGTAAATAAAGCTTTACTGGAGCACAGTTATGATCCTCATTTATGTATTGCCTATGGCTGCTTTTGTACTACTACATATGGCCTCCAAAGTCTAAAATACTTATTATATGGCTCTTCAGAGAAACAGTTTGCCAACCCCTGCACTAATTCATAACCATGCACTAACCAGCTGTTTTTAAAACTTGCCTGATGATAAGAATCACTGAGGAGTGCTTGTTAAAGCACAGATGCCTAGGCTCACACCAGATTTTAAAAGTTAGAATCTCTGGAAGAGTGGGGCCCAGAAGTCTATAATTGTTGAAGATATCCCAATCCATTAAGCATAGATTAATTGAGTATGTTAAGGCTGGAACGTTTGAGCTCTTCACTGACCCTATTTTTTTCTCCAAGCAGCTGGGAATCTCATTTTGCAACAGGCACCCTTTCCGGCTAAAATAAATTTTGGCTTGAAACACGAGACTAGAATTGCTAAGTACCTCTGGGGCCACTGCAAGCTCCTTGAAGCAAATATGAAGCCAGCAGTTTGGTGGAATAAGGAATAGAAGAGAGAGTCTGCCTTTCCTTTGGTGCAGAATTCAGCAGCTGGTTATTTTTTGATAATTTAAAAAAATTTGGTGGCTGTATTAGTACAGATGTCAAGGTTGCGATCAGTCAAATCTTGACCAAAGTCAGGTATAGGACCAAATATTTTAGAGCAAGATAGGGCCCCACTTTGCTGACTGAAAAAAATGAAGCTCAAAGCTTTGAAGCTTTGACTAATTCGCTCTTCTGCTGCTGGCTGGCTGCCTTTGACACTGAGCCTACTTATAATCAATTCCTATAGCCACCACTGTGGGAGCCTAGGACAATGGAGGACCATCCTGGTTTCACTGATCACTGCTAAGGGAACTAGGGGACATTCCTTCCCACACTCAAGTCTGCCTACACATGAACATATCCTCTCCCTGACTTCCAAAGCCCACCACAAACTACACCTGATTCTCTAACCACCTCTCTCCAATATCAACTTCTCCTGCACTTGGTGGTTCTGTCCATAGCTCCCTGCACACCCTGGGCTTGTTACCATCCTGGACCCACTTCATGCTACTTCCTCCCTGTCCCCATCCTTCAGGGTCCTCAGTGTCCTTTTGACCAGCTAAATGCCATCACTTTACAGCTTAGTTCAAATTCTACCTTTATCCTGAATCCTTCCCCAACTCCTCCATTTCCCTTGTTGGATTTCCTATAGTACTCCTGTTAATCCACACTACCATTGCTCATCTCCCCAACCAGGCTGTATAAGCAGAGATTCCATTTTATGTTAATATGTCTCCCCCTAGCACCAAGCACATAGTAGACATGGCATAAAATACATTAGTTGATTGTTAAGATTAATTATGAATTAGTTCATTAATTCAGCATATATGAGTATCTACCATCTGCCAAACGCTATACGTCAGAAAGATCTGTAGAAAACCACTTTCTCTGAGGTGGTTCCCATTACTTTGGCTTTCGTTTTCCGGCAAGGTGGCTCCAAGTAAAGGGGATTCCAGTTCTTTAAGTACAGGCTGTTTTCAGAACCAGAAAACTAGGGTTTCATTTGAAACAGACTGTCTGTGCTTGCTTTACCAGGGTCATACTAGGTCATAATCCAGTACTTTATCTGTTTAAAAATATTTACTGAGTACCTACTGTGTGCCAAGGTCTAAGGGTATCAAGATTAATAAATATCCAGTCAGTCATGAGGACTACTTGGTAATTCAAAGATTAAGGAACACCCTTAAATACGCAGAAGCTTATTAAGTGGCTATCTATGCAATACGGTTTGAGGGGCCCTAGGAAAGAGCTCCTGTGACCCATCTCCCTAGTTGTCTGCCATGCTATGAGTCGCTCTTACAAGGAAAATGTCATCTGAGAGAGATTCTATATCAGAATCATTTGATGAGCCTTTTTTTTTTTTTTTAGGCAGAGTGTCACTCTGTCGCCAGGTTGGAGTGCAGTGGCGCAATCTTGGCTCACTGCAATCTCCGCCTCCTGGGTTCAAGCGATTCCCCTGCCTCAGCCTCCCGAGTACCTGGGACTACAGGCATGTACCATCATGCCTGGCTAATTTTTTTGTATTTTAGTAGACACAGGGTTTCACCATGTTGGCCAGGGTAGTCTCGATTTCCTGACCTCGCGATCCGCCCACCTTGCCGTCCTAAAGTGCTGGGATTACAGGCATGAGCCACTGTGCCCGGCCTGGTGAGCCTTTTCAAAAGACCAATACCAGGGCCTCATCTCCAGAGATTCTAATTCAATGAGTCAGGGCAAGAGCCCAAGTATCAATATTTTTATGTTTTCTTTTCTTTTTTCCTGTGTCTGCTGCTCGAATGAATCAGAACTGATAGTTTTCAGAGCTTCTCAGATGGTTCTAGTGCATAATCAGGGTCAAGAACTATTACCAAGCCAGGCGCAGTGGCTCACGCCTATAATCACAACACTTTGGGAGGCTGAGGTGGGTGGATTACTTGAGGTCAGGAGTTCGAGACCAGCCTGACCAACATGGTGAAACCTCAGCTCTACTAAAAATACAAAAATTAGCCAATGTAGTGGCACACGCCTGTAATCCTAGCTACTGGGGTGGAGGGTCTGAAGCAGGAGAATCGCTTGAACCCGGGAGGCAGAGATTGCAGTTAAGTTGAGACGGCACCACTGCACTCCAGCCTGGGTGGTAGAGCAAGACTCTGTCTCAAAAAAAAAAAAAAAAAAAAAAAAAAAACACACACACACAAAACAAACAAACAAGAAAGAACCATTACCAGCCACCTATGTAGGAGTAGCTATTAAGCTATTATCAGCCACAGAATGTAGGAGCTATTTATAGAAAGAGACTTGCAGATTGTCTGGTCCATTGTTTCCTAAATTTTTATAACAAAAACAGGTTCCTGGGCCACATCCTGGACTTATCAGGGGGTTGTCTTCTGGAAGAATTGGTAATCAAGCTTTAATATGACAAGAGTTCAGCAAGAGGCAGGTCTCCTCACACCCATGAGATATCAAGTGCCTGCTGTCAACACAGTATTATTTTCTGTGATGTAGGAGGTATAACATTAAACACATGTTGGAGGTATTCAGGAAGCTTTCAGTATAGCTAAAGTGAGAAGATCTCTCAGCGGAGTCTTGTTAATGTAGTCATGTTCTATAACATTTCCACGAACATTGAATTAGTGAATACTGAACCGTTGCTACAATATTTCACATAGATTATGGTGTTAAATTTTAAAAACAACTCATCCTAGTAGCTTCTATGTTCTTTATTTTACAAAGAGAAAATGAAGCTCACAAGTGTTAAGTGACTTGCCTGAGGCCACTCCACTCACAGGTGCCAGAGTCAAGATTCCAACCCCGTCCAACTGGCCCCAGAACTGCAGTTTGCTTCTTGTACTACACTGCACTGCCCCCTATCGTCTCCATCCTCTGATTACCTCTGCATGGGAACTGACACAAGAAGGCAGAGCATCACCTTGTCCCACCTTGGCTGGGAACGTGTGCAGTGGGTAAATCAAAATTTCCACACTCTGCACATGTCTGCAAATGACCAGGGAGGTGCCATGAGTATTGATTTTGGGGGTTATAAATAAATTGTAGGGAGTAGGCAAATTTGCAAATAGGGAATCTGCAAATAATGAGGATCGACTATACATGTATGCAAGGCTGACATTCTGTTGGGATGGCCATACCAGTTGTAAAATATGGAAAGATTCTTTCACATTGATTGGTAAGAAGGCACTGCCCTAAGCTTCCTGGATGCCACCTGATCGCTCCTTCTGGACCTCCTTACAGATATAGATCAACTAAAGGATTAACATCTGGCACAAGTAGGAGTCCTGCAAGGCTCTGCTCTGGAGCTATTACCAGCTTATATTTTGACTGGGTTGACTCCTACTGTACAGGTAATTAAATGTTTTGACAATTACTTCTGTCTGTATGTGTTCATCCACTTCTATGCTCCAAGGGTTTAGAGAGCACAAGGCTGAGAACTAGAATGTAAGCTCGGTGAGGGCAGGGACCATGTCTGTCTTGTGCACTGCTATATTCCCAGCCTAGAAGAGTGTGCAGAATAGTAGGTATTCAATAGGCTTGATGAGTGAATGAACAAATTAGGGAAATGCTCATTGAGGTTAATTAGGCAAAGCAGTTTGGAGAACATGAGTATCAAACCAGGTCTTAAACAGACATGTATTAGAATAGATGAGGAATAGCACAAGGACAAAAGTCCATAGGGTAGTAAGACCTAAGAAGAAAATGTCCCTAAGAAGGAGAAGGAAATCAGCCTGACCACAGCAAAGGGGCCATGGGTTGGGACCTGCAGAGTGAGCAGAACAGGGGGTGAGGGAATGTTAGAGGCACTGGGATGGGAAAGTTGAGATGGAGACTGGGGGGAATGTTAGGCCCTTTGTTCAGCACCTAAGTTTGGACACTTGATTTTAGTTTAGGTTGCTTTGATGGCTGGAAGCTGGATTTCCTTCATTCCTTCAACCAATATTTATTGGCGCCTACTCTGTGCCAGGTGCTGGGGATACAGTAGTAACAAAACGTAGTCCCTACCCTCACGGAGCTGACATTCTAATGAGGGACAGAGAAAATAAACATGTAAATATAATATCTCATGGGAATGTAAAATGGCACAACCACTTTGAAAAACAGTCTGGCAGTTTTTTAATAGTCTAAATATACACTTACTATTTGACCTAGCAATTGTACGCTTGGGCGTTTATCTCAGAGAAATGAAAACTTATGCCCACAAAAATCCTGTACACAAATATTATAGCAGCTTTATTTGTAGTAGCCCAAAACTGGAAACAACCCACATGCCCTTCAATGAGTGCATGATTAAAAAACTGTGGTACATCCACACCATGGAATACCGTGGACTTCTACTCAGCAATAAAATAGAACAAAATATTGATGCATGCAGCAAGTTGGATGAATCTCGAGGGCATTTTGCTAAGTGAAAAGAGCCAGTCCCCAAAGGTTACATATTATATAATTATATTTATATTTTATTTATTTATTTGTTTGTTTATTTATTTATTTTGAGATGGAGTCTTGCTGTGTTGCCCAGGCTAGAGTGCAGTGGTGTGATCTCGGCTCACTGAAACCTCTGCCTGCTGGGTTCAAGCAATTCTCCTGACGCAGCCTCCTATGTAGCTGGGACTACAGGTGCACGCCACCACGCCTGGCTAACTCTTTGTATTTTTAGTAGAGATGGGTTTTCACCATGCTGGCCAGGCTGGTATCAAACTCCTGACCTCATGATCCACCCACTTCGGCCTCCCAAAGTGCTGGGATTACAGGTGTGAGCCAGCATGCCCGGCCTTTTTGTCTGTTTTTTTAGAGAAGTGGTCTTGCTCTATTGCCGAGGCTGGAGTATAGTGGTGCTATCATAGCTCACTGCAGTCTCCAACACCTGGGCTCAAGCAATCCTGCTGCCTCAGCCTCTCAAGTAGCTGAGACTACAGGTGTGCATTAGCACACCTGGCTAAATTAAAAAGAAAATTTTTAGAGATGAAGTGTCACTCTATGTTGTTCAGGCTGATCTCAAACTCCTGGCCTCAAGTGATCCTCCCACCTCAGCCTCCTAAGTAGCTGGAATTCCAGATAAGAGCCACACTGCCTTGCTTCCATTTATATAATAATTTTGAAATAATAATATTACAGAAATGGAAAGTGGTTGACAGGGATTGGGGGTGGGGGTGAAGTGAGTGTGGTTATAAAAAGACAACATGAGGAATCCTTTTGTTGATAGACTTGTCCAGTGACTTTTTAAAATTTTAAATGTTTGTGGATACATAGTAAGTATATATATTTGTAGGGAACATAAGATACTTTGACACAGGCATGCAATGTGTAATAACTATATTATGGTAAATGGGGTATCTTGACTGTGTTGGTGGACATATAAACTCACATATGATAAATTCATATTGAACCATATACATATGTTGTATCATTTTTTCTGGTTTTGCTATTGCACATAGTCTTTGTTTTGTATTGTTTTGTTTTGTTTTTTGAGATGGAGTCTCGCTCTGTCACCCAGGCTGGAGTGCGGTGGTATGATCTCAGCTCACTGCAACCTGTGCTCCTGGGCTCAAACGATTCTCATGCCTCAGCCTCCTGAGCAGCTGGGACTACAGTGCGTTCCACCACGCCTGGCTAACTTTTTTGTATTTTGTGTAGGGACAGGATTTCACCATGTTGGCCTGGCTGGTCTTGAACTCCTGGCCTCAAGTGGTCCGCCTGCCTTGGCCTCCCAAAGTGCTGGGATTACAGATGTGAGCCACTGTGTCCAACCTATTGCACATAGTTATATAAGATGTAACCATTGGGAGAAACAGGGTAACAGGTACATGGTATATCTCTGTACTATCACTGCAACTTCTTCTGAGCTATAATTATTTCAAAAAAAAGTTAAAAAATATAATATTTCAGCTCTGATGAAGAAGTAAGCAGTATCAGGAGACAGTGACAGGTAGATGCTATTTTAGAAAGAGTAGTGAAGGGAGGCTTCTGCAAGAAGGTGAGATTTGATAAGACTTGACTAACAAAGTAAACCCACACTGGGTCTATGATCAGAGTAGTAAATTCTAACCACACATCAAGCATGTTTTAGTGCGAGAACTGGTGGTCATTTTCAAGACAGGAGATTGGGAAGTTCAGACTGACTGCCCATTTCGCACTAGGCAACTGCATGCATGCAGCAAAGTAGTGGGGTGGGGGGACTACTGGTAACAACAATGGAGGGGTGGGGCTTGCCTGCCCAGAGACAGAGAACTGGAACGGAGAAAGGCCTATCTGCCTGGGAGCATTGTGTGTACATATGTGAGAGAGTGCATGAGTGTGTCTATATGTGAATAGTGCATTTATGTGAGAATATGTATGTGTATGAGTGTGTGAGTGTATGTGTGTGAGTGTACACCGAGGATCTGTGTGAGTCTATTATGTAGGAGTGTGTGAATGAATGTGCGAGTATATTGTGTGTATGTATCAGTGTGTTTGTATGTGTGTGAGTGTATGAGTGTGTGAGTGAAGTTCACACTGATGAAGACGAGGTCTGGGAGCTGGGGGCCATGGGGAGAGGCAGTTAGTTTGAACCAGGATTGATTTGAACCCTGCTCTTGCCTGGTGAGGCCATGCTGTGCGCTTGTGTTCCATTCCTCACTATGTCATCTCTGTCTCTGGAAAATCTTGCCCCATCCCTCAAGGTCCAGCTCAGGTGCAGCCTCCTCCTTTACGCCTTCTCTGATTTCATGTACCCTACCCCCAACAGATGTGACCTCTCCTGTGGCTATACGTTGAGGGTATGGCATCCATGCTGGGGTGCAGAGGACTGTTGGGGACATTAACAAGGGGACAGGTAGGCTGGAGGTAGAATGAGGGTTCCGAATTTTGCACATGGAAGTTTTGCATCTGGGTTCGTGCACTTACATTAAGATTGCTATAAGGATATAACCAATAATGGACACTGAACTTTCTAAAATCCAACTCTTGAGGAGCGGGGCCTACTTATTAAAAATTTTTACTTTTAATAAGTAGTCCTGGCAACTAGTATGATCAGGTATGTTTAGGAAACACTGTTCTACTTTAAATCTCTCAATGTACAGATGACGAAACAGATCCAGAATGAAGAACTGACTCATCCAAGGTCACACAACCAGTTAAGTGACTGCACCAGGACGAAGATGAATTTGTTTGTCCAACTGTACCTCCCAGCAACTTTATATTAAATTCCCTCACATACGGTGCTGTGTCTCATACATTGTAGGTCATTTATATGAATAAGATAGCACCTATCATCATCCAGGACTTTATGAGAGTTCACATTGAACAGATACATTTTAATGGAGCATAGCCAAAAAGAAGTGGAAACTGTATTTGGAATTGAGTCAGTGGGCAGCTTAAGTGGGTAAAGCAGAAAGTGCAGGAAGAACACAGTGCAGGACAGAACACAGCACAGCACAGCCCTTCAAAATCCTCAGCTATGGACGTGAGCAGAGACATGGTGTTCAGAAGGTATTCTTTATGTTCACCCCTAAATCTGAACTCCCAACCCCATCACTGTTGCTTTCCAATATGGTAACGTCATCTCTTCTCAGTCAGGAGGAAGGGCAATGGCAAAGAGGCTCACTCACCTGATGAGTGTGCAGAACTGTAAGAACGATGAATTCCTTAGCGCTCCTACAGAGAAAAGAGGGAACAGGAGAGTAGTGTATCATGCACTAGGTATTCATCTAATACAAGAAGCAACACCAGAATTTTCCCCTGGCTGCATTCAGGTATATGGATTAGGACAGAGGGCAATCTGAGTGTCTGCATGGAAGCTTCGCCTGCCATCATTTGTGGAGGCTGACATAAGCCATCCATACTAGTTCACAAAGGCATCCGAAGATGGTATTACCATTACCTCTGGGGTTGTCATTTTTTAGGTCTTCTTTTCATATTCCTTCTCACATACTCTCTGTAGAAATCTTCAAACCTTAGTCCAACTTTATCTGTAGACTAGAAAATTCTCAAGGAAAACTAAAAGCCTACATTGTGGAACTCAAAGTCAGAGAGTCATGGGAACCATGGACAATAATTGTTAGTAATTTGATATTTAAGTGAGAGGAGAAATTCAAAGGAAAAACCCCAAAGGAGGTCATTTGGTCACCATGACTCATACTCAGCAGATTTGTTTCAATTGAGGGACCAAAAAAGAGAGCCAAGGAGCAACAGATGGAAGCCAAAACTCTCCAGATAGCAAATATTCAAAAGAATGAAGAATATGAAACTCTTGAGGCAAGAATTATGCCAATGATCAAAGAGGCTGTGAGGTATGAAAATTCTCTCCCAGGAATACATAATCCTTTAAAAGAACTAAAAGAAATGGAAATAGTTTGCCTTGAAGGAGCTTCCCCTCTCCTTGCTGGCCCTTTTCAAATGTTTATGTGAACAAAGTTATTTAAGAAGTAGAGTCAAGTTGCCCTTGATTCTGGGTATTCAAGAAATGCCAAGGCCTGCAGCTCAAGGACTTTGAACATTTCCCACATTTGGTGAGGCAAACTACAGGGATTAATCAGCCCCAGGGTCTGAGAAGTTCCCAGAAGTAAAGAGCTGTGTTCCAGGAAAAATACTACAGGAAATCTTTCATCTTGAACAGGGAAGGGGAATAACATAAGTTGAATTATGTGACTCATCTCCTCCAGCCCCTTCCATGTCTCCCCATTTCATTTAGAACAAAGCCACAGTCCTTATGATGGCTTCAATGGTTCTCCATTACCTAGACCTATTTTCTACACCTCTCCTCTTTCCTTATCAACTCCAGTCCTACTGGCTTCTCCCCTGTTCCACAATTGTGGCAGACACACTCCTGGCCTTAGGGCCTTTGCACTGGCTGTTCTCTCTCTAATACCTTCTCCTCCTTCAAGTCTTTTTTCAAATGTCACCTTTTCAATGAGGCCAACACCGGCCCTAGTGTTTACTTTCATTTTGCACCCCTGTGCCCAGCACTCCTGACCGTCTTTACCTGATCTATTCTCTATTCTTAATAACATTTATCAACTTCTAATATGTTGCACAACTACTTATCAGCTTTTCTGCTTAGGATGTGTCTCCTTTCACTAAAATGTAAACTCCAATGAGCCAGGGATCTTTGTTTGTCTCACTCACTGCTGTATCTTCAGTGTCTGGAACAGTGCCTGGTGCATCGAAGACAATAATAAATATTGGTTGATTGATTGAATGAATGAATACCCACTGGCTCCCAGGGTTATCAAGAGTGTGCTCTGCTTTAACCCTGAAGGAGCTCTGGAGCCCCTCACAAAATCAGCCTACCTTGTTCTAGAGTGCAAAGATAGCCACTAAAAGCAAAGCAGTGACTTCCGAGGGACAAGGCAGAAAAAACCCCAACATGCCCTAATAGGGTAGAAATTACTCACCCCATATTGGTGTGGTAGCAGAGGGTGGAGGGTGGGGAAATGCAATAGACAACTGGACTTGAAGAAGAGACAAAGTAAAGATCATTAGGGATCAGACACATTTCAAGATATTGAGCTGGAGGGAGCATGCCAAGGAAAACATGCTCTGGACTTGAGGGAGCATTCCAAAGCTCTCCAGAGCTGGTTAGAGGGCGCTGTTCCACACACAGAACGCTAGGTCTGCCTTTGAAGGCAAGGGAGGAGCTCTGGGACCAGGTGGGCTTTTGGGAGCCCCAGAAAGATGAGTAGGATGAAAACACTCTGAACCAGGAGGAGTTGAAGGAGATGGAGGTAGAGATGAAGACAGACTATGCAAGGGGATGAGAGAGAGGGTGAGAAAGGGAGAGAGAAAAGGAGAGAGAGAGAAAAAGCAAGCATGTACATGGTTCCATTTGGAGTGAAATAGCCAAGCTTCCCCAAACTGAGGTTAGCCTATGGAATTAAGAGCCTCTACCTCTTATTCTCTAATTCATTTTCGACAAATCTACTTCAGGGTGTGTGTATGTGGTGTGAATGTGGGATAGGAGAGTGTGTATAGTGTGTGGTGTGTGTGTGCGTATATGTGTGTAGGGGTAAAGACGATGTGATTATTCTGCATTTACAGAGAACAGTGATCCTACAGCATTCCCTTTCTTTGTCATCTGCTGCCATCTGGGGAGAGCATTAAGGGGCCACAAACACTACGGGCAGTATCCACACTGTGAGGTTCTTTTCCTCAACCCCCTGGCCAGGGATTCTGATTTTTTTCTGGAGCGAGGGAGTTGGTTAATGTCTTGCTTGCACTGTGCATGCCTAGGATGTTCTTTTAGTGGCTTGATTCTCATCTGTCACTTGGTCTGTCCCACCAGACAAAAACAAAGGGGCTGTGATGAGGAGATTCCTCGGGTGGGGGGAGGTGGAGGTGACACTCCAGCAGGGAGTTCTTTGTGTTTGTTCACATAATTGTGAAGCCAGTGTGTGTGATGCTAAGCCAGTGTGGGTGAGGGCTCCTGCTGACCCTAAATAGCTGGCCCCTGAAGTTCAGGAACCCTGTCTAGGGCTTCTCTGCCTGGAAGGATTCTGCTCTCAGAATGAGGGAGGACAGTAGTAGCCCCATGTCACTGGTGAGACAGGGGTAGGGATACTGATCAGCTCCTGCCAAGAGGCCCCTGTTACCTGATAAGTTCTATGAGCCTCTCCCTGGGGGCTTCACTCACGTCTTCCTCATTAATAGCCACAATCTGGTCACCAGCCAGGAGCTTGTTCTCAGAGGGGCCTCCTGCAAAGGAGAGGAGAGAAGTGTGAGGGCTTAGGGCTACTGCTGGGAAAGTCCAGGTCTGGGAAAGTTCCCCATGACTGCAGAAGCTGAAGTGGGTGCTGAGGCCTGGAGATGGTGCAGGCTGAGCAGTGGTGGTGTAGGGGGTGCTATTCGAGCTTTCTGCTGCTGCTGCTGCCGCTGCTGCTGCTGCCGCCTATAAGCAGATGGAGGGCAGAGGAATGAAGACATAGAATGGAGTGGACCTCCTTTAGCTCCATGCCAAGGAAGACATGCTCTAGACTTCAGGAGGGAGCATTCCAAAGCCCTCTAGAGCTGGTTAGAGGGTGCTGTTCCAAACACAAAATGCTAAGTCTGCCTTTGAAGGCAAGGGAGGGGTTCTAGGACCACGTGGGCTTTTGGGAGCCCCAGAGAGATAAGTGGGATGAAAACATTTTATCTGGGCATGGTTTGGTAGCAAAAGGTCCGACACTCAGATTAGGTCAATGCGTGTTTTACTGGCTTGCTTCTTAACAAGGAACACAGACTTCCATCTCTCAGAAGGGACTTGCTTAGGCACAAGGAATGACTTCTAGCCTACTGGAGGTGGTCAGGTGACAGGAGGAGGAGGAAGGATCTTCTTACTTGAATATTATTTATACTTACTGGTCTGGAAGGACTTAGGCATTGACTTGTCTGAAGACAGAGGTAAAAAAAACCCTAAAGGGTAATTTTTTTTTCAACACTGAGACATGTCACTGTCCAATAAATAAGGGGAACAAAGCACATACCCTTGGGCAGTTAGATATTTGTATTCTCTCCTTCCCATTTCTTTCTTTTCTTTCTTTCTTTCATTTTATGTAGTCTGACTCTGTTGCCCAGGCTGGAGTGCAGTTGTGCAATCTCATGCAATCTCAGCTCACTGCAACCTCCCCCTCCTGGATTCAACAGATTCTCCTACCTCAGCCTCCTGAGTAGCTGGGATGACAGGTGCACTCCACCACACCCAGCTAATTTTTGTATTTTTAGTAGAGACGGAACTTGGCCAGGTTGGCCAGGGTGGTCTTGAACCTCAGGTGATCTGCCCACTTCAGCCTCCCAAAGTGCTGGGATTACAGGCATGAGCTGTCGTGCCCACCTCTCCTTCCCATTTCTACTGCAAGGTTAAGAAAACAGGCCTATACGAGGGCCGTACCTTCTTGATTGGGGCAAAGGGTGAGGGTAGAGGGGTACCACAAGGGTGTGCTACCTCTGATGTTTAGCAAAGATCTTCTTGGAGAAACGCTTCTCAGAGACTTGGGGAGAATGAGAAATCAGATCTAGCCTGACTCAAATTTGAAAGAAATATTCAGTGACACGACTCACTATCAAACCCGCCTTGACTCTTGGCTATGTCCACCTTGAAGGGCCAGATCCCAACTTCTCCCTCTCGCTCCAAAGAAGGGTGCTGCCCAAATTCCAAAAATATGAGCATACAAAGCAAATATGTCACTTGGGCACAGCTCAAATATGTCACTTGAGCACAGCACAATAGGTTCTACACTCTAGAGCCATTGAGCTGTGCTCAAGTGACATATTGAGGATGCTGAGATGGCTCTGCCAGCACAGGCAGCAGGATTCACTGCTCAAGCAGCAGTTTCCCTAAACACACTAGGCCGAATCTCCTGACAGTACACTAGCTTCAGGAGTAGAGTATGGTGGTGAAGAGCATACTCTTTACAGCCAGACAGACATGGACTTTAATCTGAATCTGCAATTCACTGGTTGTGTGACCTTGGACAAGACATTTAATCTCTCTGATTCTCTCTTACCTCATCTATAAAATGGGAAAATAACAGTATATTTACACCATAGGAATGTTGGGAAGATGAATGAGATGATAAATATACAGCACTTAAAACAGCTGATTGAAGTTGCTAAGAATTGGGTAATTGGTAGTTATACCATCCAAGGGACAATTCCTTCAACTCATTCATTCCTTCTATCTACTTCTGCCAAAAATGCCAGTCTCTTAGGTGGAGGCCACTCTGTCTTCTTCCTCCTTTCCCTCCCCTCCCTTTCTTCTGTCTAACAGAAGAGGTCCTCATGGACCTCAACCGCCTTTATGAGCCTTGGCCCTTTGACGGCACTGGCAACATCGGTCTACCACTGCTTTCACAAATGGTTTGTTGGCTTGATCAACCATAATTGCTCCTCTGTAGGATACTTTTCTGTCTTTATTATGGCCTTAAGTAAAGAACCAAACAAGTCCTGTGCATTCAGGAGCCACCTGGGCCAGAAGTAGTACTATGGATCAGCCTTTTATAGGGCTGCACATGCCAGCCCCACGGCTTTTTGTGGTTCTTGCCTGGAAGTTTTATTCTCTTCACCCCTCCAACTCCTTCTTCATTGTCGTACCTTTGGCAGTTGACCTCCTCTAGGCCTGGGGGCTTTCTTCAGCTCTGCAAATTCTGCCTCATTTGAAGTTCAAGTAGGGGCTCCTGGTGGCCTATTACTAAGTGTTAGCTGGTCCCTCTTTCCCAGGATAAATTTGATTTCTGATCAGAGATTCAAAACCTTTTTGCCAAACTGCACGACTAACTCTGGAGCCTTAGGTCAGCCACGGACTCCTGTACTAAATTGTTGTTGTGTATGTGTGCTTTTTTTTCCTCTGTGCCCTCTAGTTGAAGAGAGAGCTTACAAAAATCTTTTTCTTTTCCTTGGAGGATTGCAAAATTCATCAAATTTCTGCAAGACCAGTTTGTACTCTGACTGCTCCTCTTGACTGAGCGAGAAACTTGTAAACATCTAAAGCCTCAGGCCCAGCAAGTCAGGAATAAAGCTCCATTCTGTCTGTCTTTTTTGTCAATGCCTAGCAGATTCAAAACAAAACAGTACTTTAGCCTTTTCCCATTTCAGTCATGATGGCAGGGCTTCATAGCTAAGGTGAGGCTTTGCTTGTTTTATTCCACATGGTCCCTTTCAGGCCCTACTTCCCCTGCATGGCTCAAATAGGCCCAGGCGCAAGCCTTGGCTCTGCTGCTTTATAGCTGAGTGACCCTGGACAAGTCATTTCTCTTTCATTATGCCTCAGTTTCCTTGTTTGCAAAATGGGAAATGATTTTCTGATTTACCTTGCAGGGGTGGCTGTGAGTATTAAACAAGACGATGCAAAGCACATAGTAGATACTTAATCAACGGTAGATGTTTGGTACTGCCACTCAGCCATTCAGAGATTTCATTATCCTTTCCTCTCCTATCCCACCTGTGGTCTGTATCTTGATTCTGGTCTTCAATGGCTGACCTATTTCATGTATATGTCTCCACAGCCTGATAGTTAGATTCTTGAGAACAGGAACTGTGTATTATACTTCCCTACAACATTGCTAGGCTTAGAGTAGGCAATCTATGAATACTTGTTGAATTAAATAGAATAGGTACTTTGTTTTGCAAGGCATTATGGCTCTTTTATGAATGTTCGATGCAAACGGAAGCTTTATTAAGATCCAGACACTATTAAACAATCAACTGCAGCCTTTTTCTAGGGCTCCTAACAGCCTCAATGGTTTGTGTCTATCAGTCTTAAAAGGCCAGCTCCCTCACACAGTTATTGTTTGGCAAGTCTTCAACCATTCTTCATGAATTCTTCAGCAACACAGGTAGAATAATTGGAAGCTCTGCTTTTTGGGAAGATATGTATGTGTTGGGAGACAGGAATCAGGGCTAGGGGGACACTCTGAGGGACACCTACCTGGCCTCACAGATCGAACCACCACAGGCCTCTCACTGCCAGCCACGAAGCCAAAGCCATATATAGGGTCTCGGTGAATGGTCACTTGTCGCAGTATCTCTGCTGGCAGCTGCTCACATTCCATATCATTTGCGCTCTCTTCCTGCATCACATGACTGGGGAAAAGGGAAGATGGGAGCAAAACAAGATGCACAGGGAACTAAGCCTCAGAACCAGCTGGGAGAGACGCCGGTTAGGGTTCTGACCCTGGCACCCAGGAGTTTACAGCTTATCTTCCTACATCCTCGGGAACCAATAGAGATGATGACTGCCTCATATTTCAGATTGGAGAAAGAGAAATCTAGAAACTGTCTTCAGGGCTAGAGCCAATAGAAGAAACTGATGTCATGAGCCTGAAATTAGAGTCAGACCCTTCCCCTCAGATACTGGGACTCCAGAAGGAATCCAATGCAAATATTCTGCAGAAGATAACTGGTATCCTCCATTGACTTAGCTATTAACTCCCTAAAGGAAACCAAAACTTTGCAGGAAGAGACCACAAGACAGACAAGTAAGTGGCAGAAGAAATGTGAAGTTGTTCCGGAAGATGGAGCATCTTCATGAAGTCTTGATGCATTTTTTTTTTGAGATGAAGTCTCACTCTGTCACCCAGGCTGGAGTGCAGTGGCACAATCTCAGCTCACCACAACCTCTGCCTCCTGGGTTCAAGTGATTCTCCTGCCTCAGCCTCCCAAGTAGCTGGAACTGCAGACATGTGCCACCATGCCCAGCTAATTTTTGTATTTTTAGTAGAGGTGGGGTTTTGCCACGTTGGCCAGGCTGGTCTCGAACTCCTGGTCTCAAGTGATCCTCTCACCTCAGCCTCCCAAAGTGCTGGGATTATAGGCGAGAACCACCACAACCAGCCCATACTGATGCAATTTTAAGGTTGAATATATCTTAGGATGTATAAAAAAATAAATGATTTAGGCAGCATATATAAATAAATGTGCTAATGTCTGGGACCACATTTGTCCATAATGCCAGTGTCTTTCAGTTAATGAAACACCTGGAAAAGAGTTCCTGTAGACCAGAAGGGGAGCTGTATCTTGGGGCTGCCAGCATACCTGAAAGCCCAGAGGAGCTGGGAGAAGAGAAATCGCTGACCTAACACTGGGGAGAGATTATGCATTGTTCTCCCGATGCCCACAACTTAAGTGACTAAAGCTTAGGGATTCCAGAAGAGCTTCATAAATTCTCCATCAAGAACCAGGGGAGGAATACTGCAGGGAAGAAGGAGTTTGAGTGTAGTACTCAAGTGAAGAGTCCTCAAGGGTGAGGGTGTAGAAACATCGAGGCCTGTGATGGCACTGGTTGCCAAGGACAGGGAAGGAGGTAAAAGGAGGAATGAATGGTCAATGGGAAGGGCAGAGCATGTAGAGATAAAGGAGAGAGGGCCAGGGCCAAGTGACCCAGAGCCTTAGCTCGCTCGTCTGGCATCACTACAGCCCCAGACTTTTAGGTGTTCTCTATAGATGGGGCTTAAGTTTTCTAGCCTCAGTAAGTATGTTTGCTAAAATTATGGTTCAAGGCAGAGCCCTTCAGAACAAAATACAGAGGGCCAGGGCCAGGAGCTAATTAATAAGCTAGTATAAGGTTTGTAAAAATAAGTAGGAGGTTTTGACACTCTGAGGGCAATGCGATTCTTTTTTTTTTTTTTTTTTTTTTCTTTATGGAGTCTTGCTCTGTTGCCCAGGCTGGAGTGTAGTGGCATGATCTCGGCAACCTGCATCTCCCAGGTTCAGGCGTCTCTTGCCTCAGTCTCCAGGAGAGTAGCTGCGATTACAGACACATGCCACCACGCCTGGCTAATTTTTGTATTTTTAGTAGAGATGGGGTTTCACCTTGTTGGCCAGGCTGGTCTTGAACTCCTGACCTCAGGAGATCCACCCACCTTGGCCTCCTAAAGTGCTGGGATTACAGGCGTAAGCCACCACACTTGGACGAGAGCAATGCAATTCTTTATTAGCTGAGAATATCAAATTCATCAGTAGCAAATGGTTTCAAGCATTTAGGTTGTTTATCAGGACACAGTTTCAGTAATTAGGGAGAAGCTTTAGGACTATTTATAAGGGAAGGGGAAAAGATTTAGAATAATGGTATAAAAAAGAAATTCATAGCCTGGCAAAGAACCTTGAAGTTGTCTCTATCATATAAGATCTCTCTGGCTGCACCTCACGCTGGCTTGGAGTCTGTCTGTCACCCCTTAGGGAGGTGGAAGGGGATGCTAGGAAGAGGTCAAGCCTCTAGAAGGCGAATTCAGAAACTTGCTCCTTCCCTCTCACACCACTAAGATAAATGGTCACTTTTCAATGGAAAGTCACTCGGAAGCTGGAATGTGTCTGATTAGTGTCCTGGACAGGCACCCTCCTGGGATAGGAACCCTCTGAAGCTGGCTACAGGCTGGCGTCTCTTTCAGTTTGGCTCCTGGTGGCAGGCAGGAGCATGTCCTTGAAGGGAGCCAGAGAGCATCTTCCTGCAGCTGCCGTCTTGTCTCACTCCTAGGGCTATTTGGGAAATGAGCCCTTTGCTTCCTGCCACCCGAACTTGTTGGCACTAAAAGGACTTCTTGGGATGGCACCAGCTCATTTCCGACATGGGCATCAGCCAGGGAAGGCTGTGCAAACTGTGGCATGGGGAGCAGGAGCTCCGGCAAGGAAGACAGACACAGGTGTGCTGCGGAAGCGCTTGGGACACTGTCCTACGCTCAGCGCTCCCCCTTGATCCCTACCACTGCAGCCTCCCATTTGCTCCTTTTTCCTTTCTTTGAAGCAGAAGACACTTTAGTTTCCATTGGGCCTTGAGGTACTATCACTTCTGAAGAAAATGGGCATTCCTGGAGCCAGAGGAATCAATAAGCAAATAGTGTTTTGTGACAGAAGTGCTTTGCTTTATTCTTTTGACTCATAATTAATCAACAAGTATTTATCGAGTGCCTACTCAGAGAGTCTAGTGCTCTGGGGGACACAGGAGAAGTGACAGGTCTCTGCCCTCAAAGAGCTTTCAGTCTAGCTGGGGGAGAAAAGACAAGTATGTATACTGAACAAGAGAATTTCAGTGCTAACTGAGACTGGTAGATGAAGTCTATAACTAAGTTCCAACTTGAGTGTTCAGAGGAGGGCATGGAGAAGCTGGAGATGGCTCCATGGACGAAGTAGGGATTGTACTCACTGGCCAAGAAAGGGCAGAGTTGCAGAGAGAGACAAGAACCAAACTCTGTCCATAGGTGCATTCCATCTTCCTGCAGGAAGCCCAGCCAAGTGGTTCATAGCCACAGGCATGTCTCCAATTGTGGCTGGAGCGCATTCATCCCTGGGTTGTCCCTAACTGAGCTGGACTAACTGCCCTTTACTGTCTTCAATTCTGCAAGCAGCCCTTTCCTCACACCACTTCCAGGCATCTTGGGGCAGGGGAAAAACACCTCCATTAACAGACCAATAGACCATTTTACAATTCAAATGGAAGTTGTTCCTTCCCTCCTGGGGTTTGCCTCTTTTAGTCTGGAGCTCAGTACCTCTGAAATTTGCTAAGTGCCTGGAGACTTGGGAATGACACTGAAGGCAAGCAGTGATGGATGACAGGAGCTCAGCTGTCCATGGGTCACATGACTATCCTCCTGGGGGAAATAGGCAATTTGACTTTGAAAGATGTTTGGCTTCTGGTTCCTTCAAACAGGGCATCCCTGAACAAAATTGTGAAGCAGCCAAAGCTTATCCCCTCACCCCGCCAGCTTTGTTTCTGAGGGCTGCTATTTGCTTCTGCTGTTTGCCCCAAAGTATGCAATGCCTTAATTCTCTCCCCTTCTTACCAAAGTCCCCAAAGGTATCCCCTCACCGTGTGCCAGGCTTGCCCTCTCTGTTTAGTGACCTGGGTAAAGGCCTAGCCTTTCTCTTCTGCCTAATGATAACGTTTTATATCTGTGCAGTTCTTTTCCTTTTGACACCCATTACTTCATTTGAGAAAAGGTGCTTTCACATCCATTATCTCCTCTGTCCTGCCAAATAGGGTAGATGACTGTCCCTCCTCCATCGCAGCCGTCTAGGTAGGAGATGAAGAGGTACAGATCCATAGTGGCTAAGTACATTAGTGGCCCAGCTGGGACCGCATCTGTATGCTAAGACCCACAATCGCAGCACCGCCTACCTGCTCCCACACAGGGTCCAGGGCCCTCTGGCTATCCAGAGTCTCCATTGCAAGCTGCCCCAGCCCCACAGTCAGCAGCACTCTGTGTCCCAGCCCAGCCTGAATGCTCAACCCACATCATAATTAACCTGTTTCTGAGCCTGTTAACTCCACGTTGTTGGGAGAATGAAATGAGATCATGGCTACAGAAGCACTTAGGAAGGTTAAGCATATGACACAAATGTAGAGGTGGCGACATTATTGGTAGCATTATTCGGGGTGGCTGGAGGAGCAGAGAAAGGGAGCCAGAGATAAACTTCACCCGCTTCATACAGCTGAAGCCCTTCCCCCAACTCCTTGCCTCTAGAAGACAGCCCCACAATGCGCTCTGTCCGCTCATTTTCCCGGCAGCTCTTTCCCTGACCCAACTACCAGACAACCTGGCTCCCTCTGGATGCCCTGATTCCTCTGTGGGCTAAACTGATCCCTCCATCACTGTCCAAAGAGGGACTGGTAGCTCGAGCTCATGCTAACAACTGTTGCTAGGCAGGATGTGGCTAAAGGACAAATGAACCGAGAAGAAGATGGAATGATTCTAAGCTGATGCTCTCCCCACTTGTGCTTTCATGCAGGAAGATGGAAATGTAACGCTAAATTTCCAGGCACCCGTTTTTAGTTCTCTAGCCCTCTTTGCCTTTGGCTCCTTTTTCTTTACATTTGGTTGGCTCCTTGGGGAGTCTTGTCACTCCCCTCAAGACTGGCAGGATTTGGAACCATGTGGGGCCAATTAGCCCTCTGATTCCGGTAACAGAAGCCTGACTCTCCTGGAAGCTCTAGAGATCCAGCATGGCAGGCGAGCAGCTGGGCCCCCGTGAGATGCCATATTCCCTGGTGGCAGAGATGGCAGCCCATCCCCAGCACTGTGAAGTAGCTGCTCTGGGTGCCCTTTTGTAAGCAGTTTGGGCACAAACCCTTCTTCCTGTAAAGGAGCCCTTGCTTGTTATTTCAGCTAGCTGCTCCTTATTCTAGTAGTGCTGCTCAAACTTTAAACATACAAATCACTTGGGAGTATTGCTAAAGTGATTCTGATGCAGTAGATCTGAGACTAACAAATTCCGGGCTCGTGCCCATGCTGCTGGTCCACAGACCACACTCTGAAAAGCCAGGACTGAAAAGAATGCTATTTTTAGACAACGGAAGAGCTACAGTCAGGTGGGAGAACCGAGGTGCTTTTATTCCACTGGGTTATGGTATTGAAGGCCCGGGTTAAAACACAAATGTTATCTTTTGTGGACACATAAATTGATTCAAACAAAGGACTTGCTGGTTGAGTCAGATTTACCCCAGGAGAGAACAAGGAGGGTTCTAAACTGACAAGAAATAAGACAGATATGGTTGCATTGAGGAAAAGTAGAGGGAAGATCTGAAAGAGGGGACATTGTTTAAGTCCAGCTGAAGAGTGTGGTCAGCGAAAGGATAGCCTGAGGACAGTGACATCTGAGAGTAAGGTGAGAAAAATGCTGAAAAAGAAGACAGTGCAGAAAACAATAATATCAGCTGCCATTTATTGAGGACTTCCTATGCTCCAGGTGCTGTCCACAAATTATGCCACTCCATTTTCACAATAACCTCATGAGCTAGGTGCTATTATGTCCATTTTACAGAGAAGTAAACTGAGATTTGGGAAGAGAGACTAAGTAATTTGCTGAAGGATATACCCCTATATATATTGTGTGGCACCGAAATGTGAACCCAGGTCTGCCTCACTCCAAGGCCAATCATCTTCCACAATTTGTGGCAAGAACCTTTAGATAAAGTAGGGGTTTTTGTTGTTGTTGCTGTTGTTTTGTTTTTAAGACAGGGTCTCACTCTCTTTGCCCAGTGGAGCCATCACGTCTCACTGCAGCCTTGACTTCCTGGGATCAGATGATCCTCCCACCTCAGCCTCCCCAGGAGCTGGGACTACAGGTGCATGCCACCATGCATGGCTAATTTTTTTTTTTTTTTTTTTGTAGTTTTTGTAGAGACACAGTTTTGTCATGTTAGCTAAGCTGGTCTTGAACTCCTGGGCTCAAGTGATCTGCCCATCTCATCCTCCTAAAGTGCTGGGATTTCAGGCATGAGCCACTGCACCCAGCCTAAAGTAGTTTTCTAGAAGGCAATGAGATAGGCTTGGTGAGAAGATTCAGCAGACTACTCTTCCCTAAGTGAACTGAAGGTGGCTTCAATTCTGTCTGTAAGAGCAGCCTCCCTTGAAGCTCCCCCTACCCCACCCCGGCAGCTGACCTATCAGAGACTCCAGACCCAGGACTGGCTTTCTACATGTCTCTAAACCCACCTTCCCATATGTGAGATCATCCCATAATGCCTCGCCTTCCTGTTTACTTCATTCACCACCAGAAAGAAGTCTACTTGACTCTGGTCCTTAGAACCCTGACTCTCTTCCCCACAGCAGTCTGTTTACACTCTTATCCCATTTTTCTCCTCCCTATCAAACCCTTCTAGTGTGTTCACTGGAACTCTCAATCAACAGCAAACTCTCCTATAGCCTCAGTTTAGTCTCTGAAAGTGTCCTTTACCTTCTCTCCCAATTGAGACTTGTGTATTCCTTGAGGGCACCACTTACCCACCAGCCCTCTCAAATAGAAGCTGGGGTTTTTTGTTTTGTTTTTCTCTTGCAAAACTCAAGTCCTCTGGGACCTGCAGGTGAGATAGGTGTCCTCCTTGCTTGCCCATGCTGCCTCCAGGCCATTACTCCTCCTTTCTGCAAAATATCCTGCACCTTTGAGGAACCTGCCTGCCGCCCACCTCTACCACTCTCTTTCTCCTCATAGTTACCTACAGATTTCCTGAGTCAGTCCCACATTCACTGAGGACTTTAGTTCCCAGTCACATGTGATCATTCCCTCCCACTCCTTAAAAAAAATCATGGTAAAATATCTGTAACACAAAAGTTACCATTTTAACCATTTTATTTATTTATTGAGACAGGGTCTCACTCTGTCACCCAGGCTGGAGTGCAGTGGCAGAATCACAGCTCACTGCAGCCTCCACCTCCCAGGCTCAAGCAATCCCACTTCAGACACCCAAGTAGCTGGGACCACAGGCGTGTGCCATCTTGCCTATTTTTTTTTTTTTTGTATCTTTTGTAGAGATGGGGTTTTGCCATATTGCCCAGGCTGGTCTTTAACTCTTGGGCTTAAGCAATCCACCCACCTCAGTCTCCCAAAGTGTTAGGATTACAAATGTGAACCACCGTGCCCAGCCTAGCATTTTTGAAAGTACAGTTTTAGGGCATTAAGTACACTCACATTATTATGTGACCATCACCACCATCCATCTCCAGAACTCTTTCATCTTTTGAAACTGAAACTCTGTACCCATTAAATAGTAACCCCTCATTCCCTCTCCCACCCCCAACCCATGGAAGTCACAATTCTACTTTCTGTCTCTATGAATTTGATTACTGTAGGAATCTCATACAAGAGGAAGCATACAAATCTGTCCTTTTGTGACTAGTATATTTCGCTTAGCATAATGTCTTCAAGGTTCATCCATGTTGCTGCATGTGTCAGAATTTCCTTCCTTTAAAGACTAATAGTCCATTGTATGTATGTACCACATCTTATTAATCTGTTGATGGATACTTGGATTGTTTCTACCTTTTGATTTCTGTGAACAACGTAGCTATGAACATGGGTGTACGAATATCTGTTGCAGCCCCTGTATTCTTTTGAGTACATACCCAGAAGTGGAACTGCTGAATCATAAGGAAATTCGATGTTTTACTTTTTGAGGAATTATCATATTGTTTTCCACAGCAGCTGTATCATTTATGTTCCTACCAGCAATACACAAATGTTCCAGTTTCTCCACAACCTGGCCAACGTTCCAATACTTATTATTTTCTGTGTTTTTCGTTTGTTTTTATAATAGCCTTCCTAATGGGTATGCCTTCTCCAACTCTTGATATCATTATTGGTGAATTCAACATCCACACGGTGACGAGAAGGCCTCTAAATATTGCTTCTTCCACTTAACTCACACCATCATCACCCACCTAGACTTTGAGTCATCATCAGATATTGCACTACCCCCAAAATCTAAATGCCCGATAGCCCATTCTTTATGACACCATCCATCCTGCCAGTTTACCTCCACAAGGCTCCCCCCACTGCAGGAAGCATCTGAATGTGTCATGATCACCTATTCACTTCCCACTTGATATTTCCATTTCCTGGAACTCTCTTCCCTCATATTTCACAGAGCTGGCTCTTCATCCTTCAGGTCTCAGCTTAAATGTCACCTTTTCAGAGATGCTGCCTATCTGCAAGCACTTTCTCCTACTTATTCACTTTTTTTCTCTCCTTCAAGTCCCTTTTTATATTCACTTCTCTTCAAGTCCACCTTAGAGGTCCTAGTCTTTCATTATGATCATTTCCTTGGAAACATCTTTAACTTCCTTACTTCCTCCCCAAGTGCTATACCTAATTCCTTGATGAACTCAATTCTCCATGCCTGCATCCAAGTAGCTGAAGGGTTCTGGAGAAAAATCACACAACTGGTTAGCTGGATTCCACTTTAAAATCCATGGGTATAGGTTTTCAATGCTGTCTGGTCTGTCCGTCCTTCCTTCCCTCCTTCCTTCCTTTTTTTTTGATGAAGTTTCGCTTTTGATGCCTAGGCTGGAGTGCATGAGTATAAGCTCTCAACGCTGTCTGGTCCTTTCCTTCCTTCCTTCCTTCCTTCCTTCCTTCCTTCCTTCCTTCCTTC
>NW_022437013.1:7749617-7793704 GCF_009761245.1 Sapajus apella
TTCCTTCCTTCCTTCCTTCCTTCCTTCCTTCCTTCCTTCCTTCCTTCCTCCCTACCTCCCTCCCTCGATGTTTTACTTTTTGAGGAATCATCATATTGTTTTCCACAGCAGCTGTATCATTTATGATACAGCTGCTTCCTTTTTTTTTTTGGTCAAACTTTTGCTTTTGATGTCCAGGCTGGAGTGCAATGGTGCGATCTTGGCTCACTGCAACTTCTGCCTCCTGGGTTCAAGCAGTTCTTCTGCCTCAGCCTCCCAAGTAGCTGGGATCACAGACACCCGCCACCACACCTGGCTATTTTTTGTATTTTTTAGTAGAGACAGGGTTTTGCCATTTGGCCAGGCTGCTCTCGAACTCCTAACCTCAGGTGATCTGCCTGCCTCAGCTTCCCAAAGTGCTGGGATTACAGGCGTGAGCCACCCTGCCCTGCCATGATCATCACTTTCTCTCTCTCTAAAATGACTATTTCATAGCTACTCCTCTATCCTCCATCTTCTTTACTTTCCCATTTTCCCCAAGAAGTCTCAGCTGATTACCTCATCCCATAGACTACTGTAAAAACAGAAGCCATCAGATGAGAGCTCCTTCAACTTACCACCACCAAATCTATACACATCTGTACTACATCTGTACTAATGTTTCATTTTTCCCTATTAAAATTGAGAATGTTTCTTTTCTTCTATCATGGCAAATCTCCTTACTTATGTTCTGGTACCATCCCTCTCATCTTCTCAAGGATTTTACTCCTTTGGGCATTTATTCTCTTCCCTAAATTACCAAACTCTCCATCACTCCCTAATCATGCCAGCATGCTGATGGAAGTCATCCATCCTTAAGAAAACAAACAAAATCTACCTCCCTCTACTCCACAATTCCCTCACAATTCCCTTGCAGTGTCTGTGCCATTTTCCTGGTCCCCTTGGCAACAAAATTCTTCAAAAACGTTTTCTACACATATGTCTCCACTTCATCTCTCTTTTTTTTCTCTTTACTGGCCTCTACATTAAGGACACCACACTTCTTCATCTCTTATTTGCTCCCCCAACCACTATCCTCTGGCTTCCACATCTGTCACTCTGCAGAGTTGCTCTTGTTAAGGTCCCTAATGTCCTCCATGGTCATCTCTCATTCCTCACGTACTCAACTTCTCAATAGCTGTAGACAGTTGGCCAGTCCATCCTTGCTGAAACATTCTCCTCTCTTGGCTTCTAAGACTACCTCCAAACTGTCCTCCTACCTCTGTGGCCACTTTTTCTTAGTCTCCTTTGTGGGCTTCTCCTCCCCTACGTAATCACTAGATATTGGGGTTCCTTGCAATTCTGTTCCAGGCCTTCTCGTCTCTCTCTACTCTCTTTCCTAAGGTGATCTCATCCAGTCCCCTGGTTTTAAATTCAGTCTATATTCAGACAACTCCCAAATTTGCATCCTCCTCTGTGAGCTCTGAAATTCATATACTCTGACATCTCTACTTTTATGCCTCACAGGAATCTCAAACTTATGTCCAAAACTGAACTCTTGATTTATATTCCCCCTCAAGCCTCGGTTTCTCTCAGCCTTCCTCATCTCAGCACATGGCACCATCATCTCTTCAGTTACTTAAGCCAGAAATCTAAGAGTCATTCTTGAGGCCTGTGTCTCCCTTTCCCTTACCTCCTCATCCAGTCCCTCTGTGGTGTATATGCATTGTCAGCTATCAATTAAAAACCCATCCAAGGCCTGGCGCAGTGGCTCACACCTGTGATCCCAGCCCTTTGGGAGGCTGAAGTGGGCAGATCACCTGAGGTCAGAAGTTCGAGACCAGCCTGGCCAATATGGTGAAACCCTGTCTCTACTGAAAATACAAAAATTAGCCAGGTGTGGTGACATGTGCCTGTAATCGCAGCTACTCGGGAGGCTGACGCAGGAGAATCACTTGAACCTAGGAGGCAGAGGTTGCAGTGAGCTGAGATTCTGCCACTGCACTTCAGCCTGGGTGACAGAGCTATATCTCATTCCTCGATGAACTCAATTCTCCATGCCTACATGGAGAACAAGGCTCTGTCTCAAAACATACAAACAAACCCATCCAGGATCTGATGGCTCTCTCCCTCTCCATGGCTGTCACCCAGTTCAAGTTACCATCATCTCTCCTGTGAGTTGCTGCCCCCTTCAAAGTCTGGTCTTTACAGATATTGCAAAAAGTCCAGATCAGATCCTGTCACTCCCCTGCTTAAAACCCTTCAGATATTTCCTACTGCAAGCACGTAATATCCAAAGTCCTTTTGTGTGGCCCACAAGGCCAAGCATGATTTCTTTCTGCCCTCCCTGCCAACCCCCCACCCATGCTATTCTTCCTCTTAACTACTACAATCTGGCCCTCCTGGCCTCCTTTTAGTTTCTCAACACACCAAGATCTTTGCCACCTTAAGGCATTCCTACTGGTATTCCTTTTCCCCGGAAACCTCTTTTCCCATTCTTCCTATGGCTGAATTTATCTTTCAAGTCTCCACTTAAATATCACCTCCTCACAGAGGCTTTCCCTGGAAACTTTACCTTGGTTATTCTCTACTATTGCAACATGTTCATTTCCTTCTTGGGACTCATACTTATCACGATTTGTAGTTGTGTATTCATTTTTGTGATTATTTGGCTGTAAACTCTATAAGAGTAGGAACTCTGTCTTTTTTGTTCAACAGTATATTTCCTCCACATGGTATGATCCTGGCACACAGGAAGTGCTTAGTATTTTCTAAATAAACCAATGCATGAATAGAAGTGAATTTGAGGCATACAGATTAAAATCCTCTGGCCATTCCATGCAATTTATTATCAAATGCCTACTGCTTGTGTCTCAGCCCGTGAAAGGCACGTTTCTGGATGGGAAGTCTGGCCCATGGGAGAAACCCTTCAACATCTCTGTCCAAAGACAAAGTCAGGGAAAGAATGTAGTCAAAGAAACAGTACAGGGAGGGCTACAAGCTAAGAAGGAATGGAAGACGGCATGGCTCCAGCCTTTTTAGGGGAGTGACGGTGGGAAATCCAACAGCTATTCCTTCTCAGGGAAGGAATTTGTTTACGGGTAGACAACTATCCTTTCAGAATGGCAAGAGGCTGGAGGATGGGCAGGATGACTTTGAGTAGTTCTTCCCACTCTCAGAGTCTCTGGGTAGATGATTTGGATACTTTCCTAGGGCTTCCTCTCTATTTCCCTTCCAGGTCTTCACAGCCCTGCAACTTCCTCTTCAGGTGAGCTTGGAGAGGCATCTTCTAGAAAACCTGGCATTGTCTGGATTCTTTTTCTCATTGTCCAAATAGTTGTTTTTCCCCAGTGGGCTGGAATGGAGGCACCTGTCACCCATTTTAGCAGGTCAGGAGGGAGCAGGTCGAGAGACCAAGGTCATCTTTCCTTTCACAAATACCTGGAAGCCTGGAGTCATCTTGCAAAAGACCAATCCCATAATGCTTCTGAGAGGAAGCTGCAGAGGACCCTCTATACAGCTGTCCCTCCCCTGTCCCCTCCTCCCTCTAGGAGCTACACAGTCAATAGATTCAGACATGTTGTCTAATAGGTCCAGACACGCTCCTAAACCCTCCATGCTGGGGCTGCCAGCCTGTTGACAGATGTGAGGCCTGTGCCAGATGTGAGTCTGATGCCATATGGCACTGTGGGTCACAAGGTCTGAAGCTGCTGCCACTGAGCTGTGGCAGAATTAGTGGGGAGATCCTTGTGTTTTAGCCCCCACTCACCTGTCACTGGCAGAGGCAGTGAGGGAGAACTGGAGCAATGAAATATTCATAGGAGCTTGAAGGAGTTGTCATGTCACACCAAAGAGCCCTGAGCACCCCAGCCTCTACCCTCCATGTACCACACCAACTAATTCTGAAGGAGGCAGAGACATTTAGAGATTGACTAGCCAGAAAGGGAGAGATGAGGAATGAAGGGAAAGACACAGGCAAGAGAGGAAGACAGCTGAGCAGGAAAGGGGACCAGGCAGAGCAAAGAGGAAGAGGAGAAGAGAGGCCATGAAAACAAGATAAAGAGGAGAAATAAGACAGGAGGAGGGCTTTGCAGACGGTGAAGGGGAAGGTTCACACTTGGGGAAGGCAAGCACTGCAGAAGCTGTGCAGCCACCTCTGGCTGTCTTGGCTTTTTGGAGGCGCTCTCCAGTTCCTCACCTGCTCTTTTTTAAATGCTCTTGAGCTGTCCCCCACCCGCTCTGCCTTCAGGGCTCCCACTGCTGCTAAAGGGCAACAGGGTAATGACAGTCTTTTGGTAGAGGACCTTGGGTGATGAAGATTTGAGGGAGGGAACTGCTATTTTGCCATGCTGAGAGCCTAACTGTACCCTCTCCATCTCATGGATGGGGATGCAGCAGACAAGGGGTAAATCAGAAATGGCATCAGGAAGAGACCCAGGACAGCTTCCTGACTTAGGCCAGTTTGCCAGTCACCAGAGGCTGTAGTGTGTGTGAGAAAGAGGAGATCAAAAAAAGAAAATAAGAAGTGGAGAGAATTCCAGAAAGTGGGAGGGAATGGTCATGTTAGGCAAAGTGGAGTTGGCAGGAAAAAGACCAGCAGGCCTGAATTCTTCCCCTCAGTGAACACGTCTCTCTGAGGCCAGGCTGGGCTGCAGAACGCTGGCACAGAATGCTAAGCCAGAAAAGGGTCCCTGGCCACCCAGATCTCTCTCTCCTCTTGGATCTCAGACTTTAGCCTGCCAAAGGCTGAACTGTAAACAAACCTTGGAGGGCAGACAGGGGGAGCAGGTGTGGGCAGGAGCTTCTGGGAACTTCCCAACAGGTAGCTAAACACCCGGAGCTCAAATAGCACTCCTCTGGGGGCTGTTTGGCAGGTGCCTGCTGCACAGGGCTCTGGGCAAAACCTCCTGAAGCCAAATGTGGGCCTACTCAGCTGGCTGGCTGTGCCATCTCCCTCCTTCCTGTGAGGTTGCTAGGCATCGATGGCCTGGGCCACCAGCCTTCCAAGGCCCCAGCCCCTGACGTTCATCAAACTCCTGGAGAATCTCAGAGTTGGCAGGGAGCTTGGAGTTTATTGACTTCCCCCTTGTCCACTCTCTGCTGATTTCCAGAAGCAGCAGGGGGAAGCTTTCTAGAAGATGACTGCAGCTGGGTACTGCAGGAAGGGCCAGATTTGAGCAAGTGGAGAGGGAGGGCACTGAGAACAGGCCCAGAGACAGAAGGGAACGTGCGTATGTGGCACGAGGCATTAACACAATAGCCTGAGTAGATGAGGGAGTTGCTGGGGAGATATTACTTGGGAAGCAAGCAGCATAGCTGACCCAGCATAGACAGTGAGTAGGCCTTTCCCTCACTCCCTCTCGCATGTCTAGCTCTGTTCGGACTCTGGGTTCTACCCTCCACCCCCAACTCCCATGCTCCTTTGGGAAGCTTGTGAAGAGAGAGGCAGGCCAGTCTAGTCAGAGCTGGGCAGAGAATGGCACATCTATCTCAATGCTTTGCCTAGATGTCTATCTGCTCCCCCCGCCTGCCTGAGATGATGCAGGTGGTATCAGAAGCCAAGAACTTATGCCCAGCACTTGCCAAGCCAAGTTGACTTCCTGTGAGGGAGCAACTCCTGACTCCCTTCAGTGCACCATCTCTGAATTGTCCAATCAGGAGCACAGTCCAGAGACAGGGCAAAAATTAGGCCAAAAACTCAGTAAAGGAAGGTACATGAATAGAGACCTGGTAAACTAATGTCACCTTGTCTGGAGGCATCCAGAAACACCAACAGCAGCCTCAGGACAATGAGACACCTTTTATTCTGCCTAATTGCATCTTCCTGTTGAGAGGGAGGAAAGAATTATAAGGTCTTTCTTAAACAGAGGTCAAAAAAGGGGAGTGAAGTTTGTGAACCTTCCACCTAAGAATGAAAGCCAAGAGCAAGAGCATGTGCTGTTCTGAACTACTAACACAAGAGGGTATGTGAGTTAGCACCAAAACACTCTGTACCTCCCGCACGCTGGTAGCTGGGAAACCCCTGTCTGTTTCCTGAAGGTGAGTGACAGAGAAATTACAAACCTCAGAGCACCTGTGGGCTTGTCTTTGGGTGCAGCAGGGACAGGCAGGGAGTGGGTGGGTAAGAAGATTGGATCCTACTATACAACCAGGCTTGGGGAAAACAGAATCCTAGGGAATCCTGGGAACCCACAAGCTCTCTATATGGAAACACTGATTTGATGATGGACCCCAGGCTTGACTCACTAAGGCAGAAAAGCAGAGCCAGGCATTTTAGGAAGAATCAAGAAGAGTAAGGAAAAATGATTTTGTTTGGCCCAACCTTCAGTTACTTAGAAATATTCTATTAATCAGAAAATCCATTCCATCAGCATTCAGGTTTGGGGATTACGATGTTGTTGCTGCTGCTGCTGCTGTTTTTTCAGTAATTAAAATCCACAGAGCTGAGGCTCTCTGTTATAGAAGAATGCCAACTCTGCTCTGATTTTTCCGTTCTTATAAGGGTAATAATAGCAGAGTTCCTTACTGTGAATCAGGGGCTTCCTCTACCAGCTTTTAGATAGCATTCATTCATATATGCAATAAAAGTTTACTGAGCACCTACTGTGTGCCTGGCATAGTGATGAGTACTGGAGATTTGGAGATAAATAAGGCCCAGTCTGTCCGCTTAGGGAGGTTGTAGTCTAAGGTGAGGCAGGTATGTAAACAGATGAATGTAAAACCATGTGTTACCTGGTACCACAGAGGGCATCAGAAGATGCTGTGTAAACACAGAAGAGGGTATTCCCCCAACCATGCTGTGACTCCCAGTATAAGACCACCTCTCCCTCCTCTCACCAAAGGTGAGAAAGACATTCCAGGAAAGCAATGTCAAACCTGACAGCAAAGGAAAAATTAAGAAGATTCAGTAAAGAGGGAAATCTCTAGGTATTTAAGTCACTGCAGTTATAAAAATAAATCATAGAACAAATTCAGGAAAAACTGAAGGGAATGTTTAATTTGAGGACTAATGCTACACACTGACTCCTTTCATGTCACCTTATGAAATGATACAGTGCAGTCTGAAGAGGCCACAGAGACAACCCGGGACAGAGCCCAGCACTGGACTTGTCAGCCACATATCTAATGCATCACCCCAAAGCTACACATGGAAGGTCCCCCTCTCATGGGAGGAGCCAGAAAGGATGGACCACCAGCAGATACATTGAGATCCAGCTAGAGTAATAGAGACCAAAGTCATAAAGCTCACATACCCCATTATGCCCACACTGAAGAAGGTCCATGTGGAGCTAGCTCTATGAATGGGCCAGGGCCAGCAGTGAGGAGCTATAAATAACCCAACTGTAGAGCCAGATGTGACACAGGAACATCCCCGAGGGACGTGGCTACATTCTGGTTTCAGGTTTCAGGTTTCAGGTTTCAGCTCACAGAGGTCAAGCTGGAAGGAGGGGGGCGAGTATCAATGAGCACAGCAATACTATTACTCATAGATGGGCTGCAGCTCTTGCTCTTCAAGTCCTATCCTAGAAACAAGTCCCCTTTCTCACCCTAGAGGGTAAGAAGATGGCTTTGCCCAGGATTGCAAGTAAGGCTCTAAAAACTTTTCAGAAAATAATTCCTAATGAAGGTACTCAGGTATAGCCATAATATCGGATTAACAGCTCCAAGCCAGCAGACCAGACACTTGTCTAATTAATAAAACTTGTAAAGCAGAACAACGTATTGATATTACAGGCACGGCACTTAGTACAACAACAAAACCGAAATCCACGCAGAACACTCCATCTTCTCTAGGAAGCCCTCTCTCTGCCAACCTGTCCAATCACTTCCTGAGTGCAAAGAGAGCATAGTGTAGAGCTCTGGGCAACTGGCTTGGGGGAGAAGAGGACTGTAGGGAAGACAAGCCTCTGTGACAGGCACAAATCTTCTAAAGGGTAGTTCCAACTTGAGCTTTGGAGTTAGTGATCTGGGCTGGAATCCCAACTCTGTGGCAAATTGCTTAACCTCTTGAGCCTCAGTTCCTTCATCTATAAAATGGGGTTCATGGGGTGCCTACTTTAAAGCACCTTACGTGAAGATTAAATACATATGAAGTGCTGGTGCAAAGTAAGTGCTCAATCAGTAATGGCTATTAGCAATTATTGTTATCAGTATTGCTAGGCACCTACTAATAAACTTTGCTGTCTTGTTATAGCACACTCGGCTTGCCTTTCTCCACAGGACGTAATGGGGGTGATTTAAAAATTGATTCAAAACTCTCTGCACCTGGGCCATGACTTCAGATCTACAGAATAAATATATTTTGCTGTAGGGAAGTCAAATTCAATTTTACTACTTAATTAAAGCCAAATTCTCATCATATTTCTAGTAGTTAACAGTGAGGGAGCTGAAGTAAAACTGGTTTGAGATCCCAGGTCTGCATCTCACTTGCTGTGTGACCTTGGGCTTGTGGACCTCTCTGCGCTTCAATTTCCCGATCTGTAAAATGGGTGTAGCATCCATCCCATAGGGATGTTGTGAAGATTAAATAAGGCAATGCATGTAAAGCACTTAGAACTGTGCCTGGCACAAAGAAAGCACTGAGTGAATGCCAGCTACTGTTCTCACTGTACATGGACTACGTAAAGAGCTTAGCACAATGTCGGGCACATAATAACAATAGCAGCTACTAGGATCATCAGTACTCTAGGTAAAATGAGTGGCTGAGGGTGGAAGAACAGAAGTAAGATCTGGTGTTCTCCACGAAGGGAGTGAGTTAAGATAAGCTCGCCTTTAGGACCTCAGGCCCCCCTCTCCCCTTTCCTTTACAGAGCTTAAGAAAGGAAAGTGACAGGTATGTTCCTGCATTTTCCCGATTGCTAACATTTTCTGTGATTGGTGCACCACCTCATAGGGTGGTCTTGCTTCTCCACCAAGCGGAGCTTTGCGAACGCTGACGCTTCAACCGGCCTCACCGGAGAGCTGGCCAGCCAGGGTATCCCGGCCCCGCGGAAGCAGAGGCGCTGAGAGGCTGGGGTGGGAGAGACAGCTAGAAGCCCCTGACACTTCCGAGGCGTAAAGGCGGGAAGGGCAGGGTCCGAGAACTCAGAGGGGCGGTCTCCTCCCCCACTGTACTCGGGTGGTTTCCCTCCCAGCTTCTGGCTCTCCTCGCCCCTTTTTTCCCGATCCCCCCGCACCCCCCAGCGGAAAACTTCCCACTCGCGCCGCCACTTTTCCGACAGTGTCCAAAACCTCATCCCCGCGCATCTTGCCTTCCAGTTTCCTCTTTCGTGGCCTCGAAGGGGCCCGCGGGCTGCCAGGCGACCCAAACAATGCCTTGGGATCTCGGGGTGAGGGATGGAGATGGATGTCTGCTCCCGAAGTGCCAACTCAGTTCAAAGACCAGGTGGAGGGGGCCCCTGCCAGCACCGCCCCCAAGTCACTTTGAGGGGCTGGTGAGGACCCTAGCGCTCGACTGCCGACCCCCTAACCCCACAGACCCCTGCGTCAAAGGCCAGGCGCCCCCCAACCCAGCTGCTCAGAGCGCAGTACTTACTGTCGGGGCCCCCTCCGGACCCGGGCTGGGCTACTGCCTAGCCAGGAACTGTCTCGCTGCCTCCCTCTCGCGCTGCCCCTGGCTCTGCCCAGAGCCGAAGGTAGCAGCAGCGGCGTCTGTAGGAAGAGAAAGATCACGCCTGCCTTAGAAACCCAGCCCCTGATGTGACCAGAATCTTAAAGAAGGAGGCGACTGGCTCAGCCCCAGAGCCGCGGCTGAGGTGGCAAACTAGCGAGGAGCTGGTAAACACGGCGTCTGCTGCCTCTCACCCGCCTGCAATCGGGCAGTCGCGGGGACAGTCGGTGCCCCCAGGAGGACCCCTCCTCTCTCCACTGGGGACCTGCCCACTCAGGGGAGCTGGGGAGGGAGAGGATGGGAGGACATACATGTGCGGACAATCCAGCTGCCACTTGCATACTTACTAAGTGCCAGGCACTGTGCTTTACATCCATTTTCTCATTCCAGCATCCTCTCCACTGTACGGAAAATAAAATTGAGGCTCACAGGAGCAAAGCAAGGAGCCCCCAGTACAAGCTGGGGGTACCGATTTAAACCCCGAGGGATCTCAAATTCCAGGCTGCCTGCTTCAAAAGCCACCTTGTGCTACTGCAAAGCAGCATTTGAATACCTGTGTCCCTACCTCCAGTTTCCCCATTTTTTTCTGACTGGACTAAGAACAAATGGCAACTCCAAGTCAGTTTGCCCCTGGAGATGGAGCCCTGGCAGGCAGGATCCTGACTGCAGTGTCTACATCCAGAGAATGGCCATCCCTCTTCACCTCAGACAATTCATTCATCCTACATTTATTATGTACCTACTATGTGCCAGGGCCTGTGGGAGACAGAAAAAGGAAAAGGAAGAAGTCTCAGTCCAGATGGCATTCCAGGAGACAGTCACTGAGTCTTTGAGGTCTGGGTTATGCTAGAAGTGTCAATGGGTTGACAGTCAGTCGCCCTAAAAGGGCGGGCAACCAGTGTTCCTAGACACCTCTTCCATGGCAGAACCTCGGGAGCCACTGTTAGGGGACATGTGGTGAGACAGGGCTTGCAGAGACAACGTGGGGAGAATCCTCATCCCATGGGGCTGATTCTGACTCCTTCCTGCTGCTGTAGTAAGGACTCACACCACCTCTATAAAGCATGAGTGGAAGGCAGCCTTATTGGGACATTAAGCTCTGTGGCTTCCACATGGGATCTATCCCAATCTTCACACCTTGGCAATAGTATCTATGAAATGAGAAAGATGTTTTACTCCTTCCTTCCTGGTCAAAATAGTGAAATAACACAACATTTCCTGCCCCTTCTTCATTTGATCATTTTAAAAAGAGCACTTTTAGAACTTCTATTGCTTCCTGCCTTGCCCCAACTTATCCATGCAATCATTTATTTAGCAAATATTTATATGTTTATTTATTTTGAGACAAGGTCTGGCTCTATTGCCAAGGCTGGCATGTAGGGGCACGATCTTGGCTCACTGCAACCTCTGCCTCCTGGTCATTTAGCAAATATTTACTAGCATCTACTTTGTGCTAAGCACTGTGTAAGGAGCAGGGCACCTCTGTGGTTTTGTGGAGGGGAGTCTGCATGGAGGTGGAAAAATTACAGGGCTGGAAGTTAGAAAACACGTTTGAAGTACTTAGTCCTTTGACTAAATAGCTGTGTGACCCTGGATGAGTCATGTTTCCTTTGGGGACCTCAGTTTTCTTGTTGTTCAAACAGGGATAATAACACCTTCTTATCCTACTTCACAGGAGCATTTGTGTGGCTCGATGGAGATAATGGATGTGAAGGCACTTTGAAAAGTATAAAGCCACTAGACAAATGTCAGGGATTAGTCTGTCTCCAAGGTGGGAGGGGGCTGCTGGGAAGTAAAGCTTAAAAGAAATCCTGGCTGACTCTCCCAAATTGATTGCACTAAATTTCATCTTCCTTGAATCACTGAGCCCGCACCTGGGTGGGAGTCTTTGCTCTGTGAAATACCGTTCTCCCTCAGCAGTGCCCATGACACACGAGTTAGTGATGACTTGGCCTTAAGCCTCAAAGATTGTTTTGGGGACTTGAATGGAACCAGCAAAACAGTCTTGGCTCTGGGTTTAAAATTTTTGGCAATGGCAATCTCCTCTTCCCACTCTAGCCCATCCAACTCAAGGACTGCAGGTTTCTGGGTAGAAACCACTTGAGGCCTCCAGAGACACCCACTTCAGAAAGCACAGGGCTCATGTCAGACAGCAGAGGTTGGCCATGTGGGTGGATGCTTTATTTTGTTGGAAGCTGGGGGTTCTGTATTCTGCCCAGATAGCTGAGATCTACAATAGAACTAGTGTAGACTTTGGCAAGGTCTCTAGCTTGCTCTTCTTACCCCCTATAAGCCACTGTAAGTATACCTACCATCTAAATTACAGTTCTATGCTTTCTATACAAACGTGGCTTCAAGACAATTTTCCAAATTTCTAGAAGCACTCTTCTCTACCCTCTCCTACCCCAAGTAAATGCACACTGTAAGGAAATATAGGGTCTTGCCAGACAAAACCAGTTTCCAGACAAATCCGCTAGTCTCCCCCGTTCCCTTCCTCCTTCCTACTAGTTTTCAGGGGCTTCCCCTGAAGCCCCTAGGATATAAAAATTCTAGAATTGACGGCAGAACAGAAAAGGCTCAGGAACCTGGGAACCACAGGCAAGCCCAGAGTTGCACTGCACAGCTCTGGGGCAGAACCAGAATGGAAGTCAGAGGGAGCAACAGAAAGCACCCGGCCTTGAGCCAAGGCACCTGAAGCCAGCAAGTCCCTAGGGGAGCTGCAGAACAGACAGACTCCACATCCAGCCTCCCTTGGCAGTTTCAGAGCCCATCCCTCTTGTGGCTGAGGCTCCTTTCAATGTCTTCATAGATTCCCTTGTCACATCCATCTCTCCCAGGCTGCTCCTCTTAATAAAGTGCCACTGCGGCCACTCCAGACAGACTGATGTTATCCTTCACTCACCCGCCCTTCTTCCCAGCATGGACCACACAGCAGTGATTCAGGCTTCCCAGGTCACCATGCAGTCTCCTGGGGAAATGCTTTCAGAGTGCCCAAGCTAGAAGCTTTGGGTATAGGCGTATCAAATACTCCTTCCTTGCCCATCAGGGTGGCCTGAATCCTGGATTCAGTCTTGCCCTGAGTTCCCATGCCTACCTCGGCTTGCATCTTCTTCACTGGCCTCGCTGCCACTGCTCTCCTGCACTGTATAACCTGTGTCTAATTTGCAAAGCCTTTCTCCCGGTGGTTGTCAGGTGGTCTGTGCTCCCTGAAAGAACAGAAAGCTTCAAGATCCAAATGAATGAATCACCAATGGTGAAATTTCAGGCACAATGACAGGCAATTGAGGAGACATATTTGATCACATCATGTTTACCTATGTGTAAGGCTGGCACTGAGGATATTCTGGCATTTTCCCTCAGATATAATGAAGACTTGGGATAGATAATAGCAAAGAAGGCAACAGAAAATACACCAGGCTGGGAACAGGGAAATCTTGCTGCTCATCCCAGGTCTTACACTAATTAGAGATATGACCCCACACCTTCCCTTCCTAGGCCTCAGTTTCCCCCATATATCAAGAGATCACTGACTTAGCCAATTTCAAGGGCTCCTTGCTGTTTTAATAAGCTCAGATTCTAAGCTGTCTGGCATGAATAGATTGATGTTCCTCCAAGATTGGGCCCTGGTTCCAGGACTCGGGCCATGGCACTGTGTATGCATGGGGGTTAAACAGAGAGGAAGGGCTGGCACTATGGACACAGGCTTGGTGCTGCTATTCAACAGTGCAGCCAGTGTCTGACCGACCCTTTGCTATGAGAGCAAAGGGATAATCTGTTCAATGCCTCCACTCCTTCTTGCACCCCTCAGGCTCCCAGTGGTAGCTAGCTGCCTGTGAACACCCCCGTGCCCTCCAGGACTAATTATATCTGCCCTAGGATCAGGGCTGGAATTTCCTCCATGAACACCTATATCACCATCCCACTTGTTCAAATCTTACATTCCTTACTTAGTGATGGGTAAACAACTGTTGCCTCAAACCCCTCTGAGTGTCCCTAGTAGTCCCGGCACTCCCTCCCTCCACACCCTGCTTCAGATCCGGCAACTAAAGGGTTAATGTCTGGCCCCCATAGCGGACTTCCAGAACATTGCTTTGTCAGTGCACCCACCATATAGGCAATACAAGATTTTCAATATCACCCTAGTCCAGGATTCCATTCTAGTTCAATGCCCCTCCACATTCGCAGGTCGTTTCTCTGTGAAGATTTGCCAAGGGCCTTTTCTGTGGGGATTTTTTGTTGTTATTGTCATTGTTTTGTTTTTTCAAGGGCTTTTTTGAATTGGTGCCTGAGTTTCTGCTTCTGAGTCAGGTGGACCCTGGTTGTTTCACAGAATGAAGAAAAAGAAGGCAGCAGGGGTAGAGGATCGGGAGGGGACCAGCTGCCTTGGTGACCCTCTGCTCTGTGTCCTGGATCCAGCTGCCAGGGGATGAGGCCACATGTGTTGAAGTCGCAGGGATACTCTTTCCTGCTATTACCCCCGCCACCACTGGTTTCCTCATTCAAGGACTGTCAGGTGTTCCTGACTGACCCCCAGGCCCACCTGGGATACTTGCTGCTATTCTCTTTCCCTCCTTCATAGCTAACCGCTTCCTTTCTGCTCAGAGCCGGAGCAAGCCTCCCTAGCACCGAAAACCCCCCTCACTTGGCCCCTCTCTTTCCTCCCTCTGCTATTCCACATCCTTCTCCCTGCCAAGGCCTAGCTGCTCCAATGGGTGCTTTGCCCCTGCGGTGTGAATGTTCTGTTCTCGCTGGGCCCGGTATTAATTTGCTCTCATTTGTGAGCTGCTTTGTTAACGTGCATGGCCTTTTCTCAATGGGTAATGCTGCTCCCCAGTGCCTCTGTTGCCTCCCCACCCACACCCTCCTTAACCTTGTAATAATGTGCCCTCCCCTGTGGAGAGGGGGGCTGGGCTTTTGAAAGTACTTTTTATACATGATGTAGTAAGTTCACCACATCCTCAAAATCACCGGAGGATATGAAGCAGGAGTGATTCCTGATCCCTGTGGAATGAGTGAGGAAACTGAGGCTCGGAGAGGTGAGAAGCCTTTTTTGCGTGGATAGCTACTGTGTGATGTCCAAACTGGCCTAGAGGCACAGCTGATTCCCATGGCACCCCACACGCTTATGTCATTCATCTTCTGCACTGCCCCTTTGCTGCCCCAACTGAGTCCCCAGAAAAGTGTACATAGGCGCACACGCACATATAAATTTTGCTTCCTATTGTGTAAGCAGTCATAAAACCTCTGAGGGTCAGGCCCTTGTCAGTATTTTTTATAAGCTGTCCAGGTGATTCTAAGGTGCAGCCAGGGGTGAGCACCGCTGCCTGAAAGGAAGATATAAAAAAGAGACAAGAGAATTGGCTTTGGTGGCCAAGAGCGTTCTTTAAAAACCTTGGGTCTCCCCAATAGGAACTGAAGGTAGAGTAAATGTGAACTATGGCCCTAGATTCCATGCCTCAGTTTCCTCCATTCTGCAGGACTTTGCAGTCCTTCCCCCATGCCCTGGACTGGCTTAATAAATTAGTCATCACTGAGGTTGCTGTAGGAAGGAGTATAAAGAAAGAAATACACCTCTCTCCCCATATGCATATGCTTGCCAATTGCTGTGTAAGTATATCTTTAATATTTTCTCCTGTAAGGATGGAGCTAATTTGTCCTGATTAAGGAAGCCATAGGGTCTAACTAGAGGTGAAGGAGAGATACTTTCCTATCAATCAACTAGAAAGAGGTGCTCCTCAGGTAAGAGATAAACTTTTAGGAATAATAATCATCCTAATAGCTATCATGTATTAATCACTTACTATGTGACCGACATTTCAGTTATAGTACCTCATTTAATCTTCATGATTGGTCTCTGAAGTAGGCATTGCTTTTTTTTTTTTTTTTTTTTTGAGATAGAGTCTCACTCAGTAACCCAGGCTGGAGTACAATGGCACAGTCTCAATTCACTGCAACCTTCACCTCCCGGGTTTGAGCAATTCTTTCAAGCGTTTCTCTTGTCTCAGTCTCCGGAGTAGCTGAGATTACAGGTGCCCACCACCATGTCCAGCTAATTTTTGTATTTTTAGTAGAGAGGGGGTTTCACCATGTTGGCCAGGCTGGTCTTGAACACCTGACCTCAGGTGATTCGCCTGCCTTGGCCGCCTGCCCAAAGTTCTGGGATTACAGGAGTGAGCCACGGTGCCCAGCCTGAAGTAGACATTACCATTATATCTATTTTACATATTAAGAAACTGAGGCTCAAGAAGTTAAGTTACTTGCCCAAAGGCCGCCCAGCTAGGAAGCAAGGGTGTTTCGTTTGGCCTGCACAGTGTTTTCAAAGCACTTTAATTCATTGTTAACACTTTAAAATACTCAGATTTTGTATAAGAATCTGGATTTTTGTCTTCTCTTGAAAAATCTTACCTTGCAACCCTGGGCCTTAAGGGCCCACCCAACAATAATTAGCTGAAGCTAAGTAGCAGTACCCCTTGTGGATGAGGAATGGGCTCTCCAGGTCACTCCAGTCCTTACCACTCTTTCCATACCCTCATCATGTGGCCAAGTGTCAGCTGGCATTTAGTATTGTATTTGTACTGTTGTGTTGCCATTTTTTTTTTTTTTTTGAGACGGAGTTTCGCTCTTGTTACCCAGGCTGGAGTGCAATGGCGCGATCTCGGCTTACCGCAACTTCCGCCTCCTGGGTTCAGGCAATTCTCCTGCCTCAGCCTCCTGAGTAGCTGGGATTACAGGCATGCACCACCATGCCCAGCTAATTTTTTTTTTTTTTTTTTAGTAGAGACGGGGCTTCACCGTGTTGACCAGGATGGTCTTGATCTCTTGACCTCGTGATCCACCCGCCTCGGCCTCCCAAAGTGCTGGGATTACAGGCGTGAGCCACCGCGCCCGGCCTGTGTTGCCATTTTTATTAAAAGAATGATTATTCTTTTACTCTTTATGAAGAGGAAAATGGAACATTTTTTGGGCATACATTTGATCTTCCCCTAGTGAGTACATAATCCCACCCCTCCATTCCCTTCCATCACCTCTTTAACATGATGAGAGGAAAAGCTGGGCACCTCACGCTTCGCCTGCCCATCCCAGAGCACTGGTGTTTCAGAGGGCAGTTATAGATGTCTGAGGTTAGAGACAGTCTCTGGCTTGTGGAGGCAGGCCCGGAGTTGGGAGGGAGGAATGGGTTCCCAGAGGACCTCAGCAGCAGAAGATGACTGAACTACACTTTCTAAAACCAGTTGTCTAGTCTGGCTTCCTGGTCCTCATCTGTAAAACAGGCATCATGTCTACTTTATGGTTATTATAAGGATTAAATGACTATATATATACACATACATGTATATTTAGAATCGTGCCTGGCTCAGAGGAAGTGCTTAACAAATGTTAGCTATTTTTAATATTATTAAATGCCATGTTGATTTCCCTTTTGTCATCCCTTAGCCTTTAACATATGGTTTTGTCTGAAAGTTTCAGCCTGATCTAAACGATACTGTGGATTATTAATGGACACTCCCATGATGAGTCAATGTGATGAGGAAAGAGGAATCTTACGGATGCTTTTTCCCACTGAAACAGACTCCTTCTAGAGCCAATCATGGAGGTTCTGGGTGACATTTTATTAGAAGGATGGCATTTCCTACTCTAGGGAGAAGTCAGTTTTGCCTTTCTCATGTGAACCATACCAGGCTTCCAGGCTTCCATACTTCCATTCTTTCACACTTGCTGTTTCCTTACCCAGAATGCCCTCTGCCACCTTGTTTACCTGGTAACCTCCTACTTATCCTTCTGGACTTAGCTCACCTTATCTGGGAAACCCTCTCTGAACCTTATCTGCCTCCTTAGGCAGAGTTAATTTTAAAGGCTACCTTTCACTGGAATGTGAGTTTGTTGAGGGCAGGGTGGGACATATGTCTTTTTTCTTTTTCTTTTTTAGTGGGACATATGTCTTGTTCACCATATCCCTGGCACAAGAATAGGTACTGAGTAAGTGCTCTTTGAAGAAACTGGGAGGAGGGATGTGTGGAGGAAGAAAAGGGTTCAAGATGATACCCTGGCAGCCACATTTTGGTGGGGCACTTTCGGGATCCCAGCAGACCTCCTACTTCTGCTTCCACCTGGCACCCCAAGTACTTCAAACCAACGTCATAGATTCTCGGCACTCCTCCTGGACCTATTCTAAGTCTCTCCTGTAAAGTAGGTGGGCGTGACCATTTGCAGAGCCTTTTCCCACTTTCAGCAGGCCCATTCTCCTTTGGACAGCCCTCACTGTGATGGATCCACGTGCTCCTCATTCCCCAGGTTTTGCAGGGTGTGTCCAAAGCATTGAGAGTTTCCTGGGGATCCTTCTGAGCATCAAAATGTTTTATGTCCCCATTCCCTTGAGCCCTGCTCTCTTACTAGGTCTTCCTTCCCAACATATCTGGATCTCTAATGCCTCTATCTAAAGGGGATTTCCAGCACTGGGATGCTAGTTGGGGAGCTATTTCTGGGCGAGTGAAGTTCTAATGCCCATTCAGTCACACCCCACAGTCTGCCCCCTAAATTAGGAGAGGGTTTTCTTCAAGTCGTTTTAAGTATCAGTCTTGTGTGGAAGACCAGGCAAATATAGCTAGGTGAGATTTGTATCAGCAACCCTGCCACCTCCATTAACAACACAAGGTAGCCACAGAAGCCCCTCAGCCCTGATTAGCAGTCTTTTTCCTTCTACTGCTACCCAGTGTGGTCCTGGTCACCATCTCCTATGTCATGGCACCTTCCCTGTCATGTTTCCTTTAAGCGATCCGAGTTACTTTGCCAGGAGCAGCCTCTTTGTGTGCAAAAACAACTTGAGAGCCATTAACAGGAAAGTGCATCTTTTTGAAAAGCCAGATGATTCTAAGGCATTAATGGACACTTTTGCAATCCTGTTTCAGAAGGAGCTAATGTCGCTTAAACTGCCTGGCACTGAGCCAAGAAGTATTCCGATAGCAGCCTCTAAGTATGAGAATGTGACCGAGGACCCAGCATGCGCCAGAGGAGCCAGGTAAGGTCGGAGAACAGTGAGAAAACCCAGGACACGAGTTCTCATAGAGTGCCAAATCCCAATGCCACATGCACGTGCATGCGCACACACACACATCCAGAAACACAAGCAGGGCCACATGTTGGCACAAAAACACCACCCACACTCTTGCTATAAGACCCACATGTGATTTGCCAACAAATTGCAAATTAACCTCCTAGTGAACAGATTAATGGTATTCATGGTAATTTACACTCCAAGTTTCATAGCAACAGACTGAGCATTCTGGTTGTGGAAGAATTCAAGGATTTTTAAGTTCCTGGAGACATTGTAGTAATTAACCTGATAAGCCTATGCAAATTAGCCCCAATTTGACACTGTCATTTTTGAATCCAATATCCAGGGTATTTGCCCAGAAGGTTGCCCGTCACCACTCCAGATCCTTGGCTTGAGGTGCTAAGATGACAGATGTCAGTCTGCATTTGTCTATGCAAATAAGGCCCCTGAGCAGAACTCCCCATCAGGCCTGGAAAGGTACTGGACAGTTACAAATGGTCTGCTGCAGGGTGACGAGAATGGAGTCAAGGCTTCCAGGAGGAATGGGGAGGGGGCCTCAGCCGATTTGCACAGGTCTGACAAGTATTTCTTTAAGGGCCGTGGTTTGAGGATTAAAACTCCTTATCTGGACAAGAGTTTGGTTTTCCACCTGAAGGTCAGGAAGAAGCAGCCTCTTTGTGGCATGGTGCCAAGTGCCACTAGAGTTTTTTATTTTTCCAGAAAGATCAGCTTCCTAAAATAAACCCAAAATCTGGGGTTCCCAGTTTCTGCCCCGGGAAGGTGAAGTTTAATTGGCTCTGTTGCCCATTTTGAGCAAAAATCACAGAACGTACTCAGCTCCCTCATCAAATCAATCAGCCTATGGGCACAGCTTGTGTGCTCTCTCTGCGGGTGGACTGGTTCCTGTCTAATAATGTGTAGCCTCAGGGGGTGGCCACTCCTCCTCCCACTCCCATACTGAGCTCCATCCTTGACCTCATTCCTGTTTGATCTCTCAAACCACCAGGGCTCGCTGAACTCCGTGGTAAATCCACCCTGTGCTTCCTGCTCTGCAGGGCACAGCAATGAAGTGCCAAAGAAGAGATCATTCTTGCCCACTGGCGACCCACTGCTACTGCCCAGCTCAGCTCTCCCCAGGACTTCAGGTGGCTGTGGCTCTTTCAGCTACAGCCCCACAGAACAGCTTTGTTGAGTCTTCACTGAGGGTAGGGGAGAGCTGCGGAGCTCTCTGTGCAAGGAAATACTGCAGAGAAACTATTCAAGTCACCGAGACCCAAACCTCCCACTAATAGGTTACCACCTGGAACTCAGAGTGCTTTCTGGAATGCACTGTCAGACACAGTGATGATCACAGTGGCTTTACCATGCTTAAAAAGCTAACACTCAGAGGTGATAAAACACTTGAAACTTACACCAGAGCCATTAGGTAATAACTATCTTTATCTGTCTTCCTGACTAACCTTTAGCTAAGCGAAGATTTCAAAAGTGCTAGAAGGCCTCCCATGCAGCTGCTGGCTTCCTTTCTGAATATGTACATGGAGCCATCTTCCAAGATGCTGCCTATGGCCACTCTCACTCTTATCTACCTTCCCATTCTCACCATCCCCAGGCCCCTATTCACCCAGGCACCAACCCATCTTCTTTGACTTCCAGCAACACTTAATATCTGTGGCACCAGCTCCCAGAAGTATAGGCCCAGGACCTGAATGACTGCACTACACAGTACTGCAAGAGGGATGCATACGCCTGAAAGGATTGCTTGTGGACTCAAATAATAACCCACGATAATGATGATGATGATGATAACAGCTTCCATTTGGGGAGCATTTACAGGTCAGCCACTTTACATGAGCTCTACATGAAGTAACTCACTGAATCTTCACAACAACTCTGTCAGCTTGGTGCTGTCATTAGCCCCCTTTTACAGACAATGTCACTGAGGCAAAGGTTTAAGCAACTTGCTAAAGATCACACAGAGAAGAGGCAACACTGGAAATTAAACTCTAGCTGACAGATGCCAGACTGGGCATTTAAGTACTATCTTGAAACATCTCACACATGTATGTATCACTATTTTCCAAACTTTAGACAGATGTCACATCTTAAAAAATAAATTTCTATTTTAAAATAGCACTGCATTCTTACTAGTTTGTGATCATTATGTGTTTACTAAGAGTAAAGTTGCTGTGAAGAGTAATCCAAAATATAGGTCTGTGGTTTGGCCGGATTGAGGACTAGGAACATTTTGTGCATACAGTATGCCCACCCTATGTCTTCTTACCCATGAAGTCACACATTCCTCTTATCTGCTCATCTTCTATTTGATCTCAAAGACCCCGGGTGTCTCTGTGGATATGGCAGGGGTAGGAAGCCATGACTACAGCTATCTGCATATTGTCACTCGTCATGCAAATATTTACTGAGATTCTACTATGTGTAGAACAGTTTTATACACTAGGGATACTCAGCGAACGAAATAGATTTTAAAAAACATTTCTGTCCTAATGGAGCTTGCCTTCTAGTGAGAAGACACAGACAGTAAATAAATACATGGGCAAAGTTATGAGATAGTTCAGAGAATAAGTGCTTTGGAAAAAATACAGCAAGGAAAGAGGGTACAGGTTTGGAGATGAGTGGCTGCAATTTTACAAAAGGTGATCAGAAAAGGCCCCACTGAGAAAGTGGTGACTGAGCAAAGAGCTGAAGGAAGAGAGGGAGGCCAGCCGTGTTGATCTCTGGGGCAAGAGCCTGTCAGGCACAAGGAGTAGCACGTGCAAAGGTCCAGAGATGGAATGTGCCTGGGGAGACCAAGGACTGTGAAGAAGGCCAGTGTTGCTGAAAGAGTTTGTCTGTGACAATGTATGTGAATGGTTGTGTGTGTAGCGATTCAGGAGTAGGCTGTGTCATTAGATTTCCAGGTGGGCTGAGGGCCACCTTAATGTCACTTGCTTGCCGGGCTAGTCCTAGGTGAAATTATGAGGCAAATGTGCATGCCTGTCAATCCTCAATCCCCTAGTCCTTCCTTTTTGAATCTTTAGGAGCCAATTTGCCCCCTCAGAATTCAGGGCTTCTGCTGTGCTCTCTGCCATCACAGCCAGTCCCCAACCTAAGGAAGAAAGAGTTCAATTGGGAGTTCCACAGATCTGGGCTTGCTTCCAGTTTCCACTACTTATTAGCTCTATGACTTCCTTTGGATAGGCACATCATCTATTTTTTTGAGCCTCAACTTTCTTAACTGTAAAGTGGAAATAAAAAGGTATTGTGAGGATTGAGATAATGTATGTAAAGTGCTAAGCCAGTGCCCAGTGCCTGGCACTTAGTAAACTGGTCAAGAAATGACAACTATTACTCATCCACACCCACGTACGAGTTACAGAGAACAATCTCTGCACCTTCAGTCCCCTGAAAGGCCTGTGGATTTTGTGCAAGGAAAATTCTTGAACACATCAATTGTAGATTGTCAGTAGACAGAAAAAAAATCAAGTGGAATCATGACTGTAGGAAGTGTCTTAAACGTTTAACATTGCAGATGGGTTTTGATTCTTAGAAAGGTTAGAAACCATTGGCATCAATGGTTGTCTTTACTAGGCGTGTTTCCATTTAGCTTTAAGCTGATTGGGCCTCTGAATGGTATCATTTCCAGCATCACTGAACAGGTAGGAAATTCAAGTGAAGACTTGGCTCACCAGATCCAACTCAAGGAAGGTATTTCCATAATCTCTTCCCCGTATACTTTGTTGCTTCTGCTCTGATGAGAATGCAGGAGAGGTAAGAATTACTGTTACAAATGCATAAATGCATAGCAGGCGACCTCTGGGGCTGGTAGACCTTCCAGCCCTAAGGGCTAATGGTGTAGTCTTCTTCACTTTCACATATCTGTAGGTATCCTCCTGCTGGCTCATCTTCCTTTTCTGCCTGCACTCTGAACAGACAATCTTGGCCAACCACAGAGCGTGGCCACTGAGAAGGTGCTTGGTGACAATCTCCAAGAAACCTTGCTGAGAGCTTTCTTGAGCTTTGGCACAGCAGATCTTGGTCACAGCAGCACCTTACCGTACAGAATGAATGAATCCAGGACAGGTTTCTTGCAAATCGAATTTTCACATATCAAAGCCTATTTCCCATTTAACTTTTAACATATAATTGAAGATGCGTTTCTCTGAGGCCAAAAAAATGGGGCCCTGAGACTTAATAAAAATCATGTTTATGAATGCAATGCAGCAACACACTTGAAAATCACAAATGTGAATGAAAAAAATGAGAATTTTCTTATAAAATATTAACAATGCCCCCAAATGAGTTGCGAGATATGAATACAAAAGAGCTAACCTTATTTTGATGTTTGGCACAATAGCTTAAAGGCCTAAAAGAAAAACAATTATAGCTTAACCGAACAGAACACACTAGACTGAAAAGTTCCCCAGTTTCTACAAAACTGTCTTTCTAATGTTCTACAGCAGGAGATCATGCAATATTCTTTAGCTGCTTGAATTTTGAGCTTTAGTACTCTGGAGAAGGTGCTGGGTTTAAGAAACAAACAGGTTAATCTAAACCAGAGAACAAACCAAGAGGCAGAGACATGGCACTGCTTTAAAATGCCCCAGGAAATAAGTTAATTGGGAGCAAGTGGATATAGGAAGACTTTCTGGTAATACAAGATTCAGAAGACTTGAAACTTCTGTAAAATGAGTCTTTGGGTAACATATAATGAATCAGTCTCCCACATTCTAAATGTTGCTTCAGCTAGTGTTTTTGTTTTGTTTTGTTTTGTTTTTCGAGACAGGGTCCCGCTTTGTCACCCAGGCTGGAGTGCACTGATGCAATCACGGCTCTCTGCAGCCTTGATCTTTCTGACGCATGTACCACCACACCACGATAATTTGTTGTTGTTGTTGTAGAGATGGGAGTCGCATTATTTTGCCCAGGCTGGTCTTGAACTCCTGGGCTCAGGTCATTCTCCTGCCTTGGTCTCCCAAAGTGCTGGGATTACGGGAGTAAGCCACCATGCCCAGCCGCTAGTGTCTTTCTACAGTCTCCAAAACAATGAAAACTCCTGTGAAAGGGTTTCTAGCTGTGGCAGTTCCCCAAAGTATGTTCCAGGGAACACTAGTCCCATGGGAGACTTCATAAAAGGGATCCATGGGCAAAACCATTTGAGAAATGTGGTGTACTCTAAATTAGTGCGTCTCAAAATTTAATGTGCATACATATCACCTGAAAATGTTGTTACCATGCCAGTTTTGACTTGGAAAATCTGAGGTAGAGGCCTGAGATTCTGCATTTTTAGCAAGCTCCCAGGTGATGCCTGTGTTGCCATCCTCAGACCACACTTTGGCAAGGCTCGAAATGTCCTCTTGGATATTCATGATCCTCATTAGTATATTAAGGGCTCCGCAGTAAAGTTGAGCTTATCTAACCCAGCATTCATCAAACTCATTGGTATCCAGAAACCTTTTTCTCCCCATGGTACCTGTTAATCCCTCACATCCAGGGTACCATGAAAGTCAATTTGGGAAATGCTAATCAAGCTAATACTGCTCTACCTGGAGTGACTTTGCATCATCTGAGAAAGGTACATTTTGGGTCATGGCCATAGACCTCATCTACAGCTAGTTAACAGCTCTGCAGAGACACAGGTATGCCAGGGCTGTGAACTGCCATTGGTTTTCAAAGACTCCAAGATCAATGACAGCAAAATATCATAAAACTCTATTTACCATCCTGCCACATTCACTACTTTCCAAACTGCTTTACAACCTTAATGTGGCTTGAACTGAAATGAAAGCAGGAAAAAAGGAAGCGATTTGGAGCAGAGAGGAGCCTGGCATTTTCAAAAGAGGTATGAAATGAGACAATGAGCAAATGATACTGAAACTAGACAGGAGGTAAGGGACTCAGGTTAGCTGGGGTGAGGAGAAAGAAGGAGGCATCAGCAAGAGATGTCAGTGGGAAGGGTGTCTCGGGGGTGTAATGAGAAGAGAATAATTACTCTGTATCGTCCTACTCTTTCAAATGAGGAGGAAGAAAACATGAAGAGAAGAGTCATCTTGTTTACCTGGTCTTCACCTATACAGGTCTCAGCTACTGTATTTGTTTTGCTGTACAAATTGTTTGGACCTCTCTGGGCAGATTTCTTATTCTCATTGCATTGGTTGCCAGATGGAAAGGGTCCGGGTTGTCAGTTCATCAGGAGGACATGTGCTCACGCCCATGGTGGCCCACCACTCCAGCTCCTATCCCAGTTAGCAGATGGGTCTGAGAGAGCTCTCTGATTATCAGAAGCCAGGGGCAGACAGTGCTCTGAAAAGGGTAAAAAGGGAGAGACAGAAACCTCTTTTTTTTTTTTTTTTTTGAGACAGAGTTTCGCTCTTGTTACCCAGGCTGGAGTGCAATGGCGCGATCTCGGCTCACCGCAACCTCCGCCTCCTGGGTTCAGGCAACTCTCCTGCCTCAGCCTCCTGAGTAGCTGGGATTACAGGCACGCGCCACCATGCCCAGCTCATTTTTTGTAGTTTTAGTAGAGACGGGGTTTCACCATGTTGACCAGGATGGTCTCGATCTCTTGACCTCGTGATCCACCTGCCTCGGCCTCCCAAAGTGCTGGGATTATAGGCGTGAGCCACCACGCCTGGCCTCAGAAACCTCTTTGTAGGCAGAGCCCCTAATACGAGAGGAGGTACAACATAGGAGGTAAGGTTCTGGTGTCAGACAGAGGTCATATCTCAGCTCTGCTACTCACTAGCTGTGAGGTCATGGGGTAAATTAGCCATTCTAAACCTCAGTTTTCTCTTCTCCAAAATAGGGCTAAGAATAGTATCTACTCATAGCAATACAGTGAGGAATGATTAATGTAATCCTTGGAACAGGTTTAGGACCATACCTGACACATAAGAACTCAGTAATTACTAATGGCTATTAATATTATTTAGTATTAAAAGCATTTTAGTACAGTGCTTAGCACAAAGAAAGTGCTTCAAAAATGACAGCTGACATAATGACATGATGACAACAAGCATGACGACAGTGATGATATTGCTGTTATTGATAGACAGCTTGCTTTCCCTCAGCTCTGCTTTGGAGGTTGGCATCAGGAGATGACGTAAATTGAAAGTTTCTGGGCTGAGAGGTATTGTGGGTTTCAATCCTGACTCTACTACCTAATAGTTGGTGGTCAGTTTGCAGTTGTAAAATGGATATAATACCATCTACCTCACCGCTATGGGGATGAAATGAGATGATGCATGTGAGCTACAAGTCCAGTGCCTGGTGCACTGTAAACGCCGAAAGCTATCAACCAGCTAGCTAGTCATCTAGCATCCGAGAATGTGAGAGAGTTCCAGGAAGGAAACTTAAGGGCTCTGCAGTAAAGTTGAGCTTATCTAACCCAGAATTCATCAAACTCATTGGTATCCAGAAACCTTTTTCTCCCCATGGTACCTATTAATCCCTCACACTCAGGGTACCATGAAAGCCAATTTGGGAATGCTAATCAAGGTAATATTACTATACCTGGAGTGACTTTGCATCATCTGAGAAACATACACTTTGGGTCATGATCATAGACCTCATCTACAGCTAGATTTGAAAACACAGTCCAGTTTGAAAATCATGGACAGGCCCATGAAAGGCTTATGTACATACCAGATGCCTTTCCACACGTTACCATTTCACACTCATGGAAATAACATGTTCAAGCCCACATAGAGAAACCCACCTGTTTACTGAGGAGACTTTCCAGCATACAGAAGCTCTTGATTCAGGACTTAAAGTGGTTTTTTGCCCCTCAGAGAGTGCCTTTTAATTCAAGAAGAGGAGTTTAAGAAGGACATTAATAAAACCCACTGGACTGAAAGTGCCAGGTCACAATAAAACCGAAAACACCTAGCCCAGTAGCTGGCATATGTTGATGCACACTAAATATCCACTGAAGAAAACATCACATTTTCATCTCAAAATACTTTTGTGGTAATGGTATCTGTATATTTTTTTTAGGCCATGAGTCAAGGATGTTTTTCTCTGCACTGGGAAAGTCCTGTCAGTCTGCAAATGGGCCAAATTTGAATATTAGCCATAAGGGCTAGACACCCACAAGTACACAAAGACTCCCTCAAGTGGATACACAGACAGTCACTTTCCAAATGCTTTGCCAACTTTGGGCCTCCCCTGCAAGATCTGGGCCCTGTTTCTTTGGACGGAAATAGCAGAGCATGCGGCTGTGATGGTTCTCAGAGCCAGTGGAGATGTAATGATGAGGCCATTCAGGGTTCTTATCAAAATCATGTGGATCTGGGGTGAAATTTCAACCATCTCACAAGCTGGCACCAGAATTCTTCTTAGGGAGGGAACTGGGACTGTCTTTAGGAAAAGGTTTTGATAAGCTGCTTGCCTTGACAGCATGGGTAGGCAGGAGCCAAGGCAACGGAGGAAAGAGCTTAATGCTGTGTGGTAACATTAAACAGGAGTTAGAGGTTGCAGAGAGAGCAGAGAGGAGAGGAGGAGATGGAGAAGAAAGGGGAAATGAAACACAGGGTGTAAGCCTACAGCCTGACTGAGAAAATGACCAAGGGATGTCTTCAGCCCAGGATTGCTAACTTTAAATGTTCAGTTGTTTGTGCTGCTGCAAGGTAAATCATTTTGTTTCTGCTAAGCCTTCTACACACATTTCTCTGGGTGAAAGGTTATTTGGATGAGATTAAGGAAGAGAGTGAAGCTCCACATTTTGGGTGACATGAAAAGATACAAACAAATGGACCATCTACGACTGCCACTTCTTAACTCTGGCTACACATTAGAATCACCTCACGTGTGTACCTATGCAACAATTTTGCATGTTCTTCACATGTACCCCAAAACCTAAAATGCAATAAAATAAATAAATGGGGGAAAAAAAAAAGAATCACCTCAGGAGGTGATTAAAACCTAGAGATGGCCCCAGGGAGTCCCCATAGAGATTCTGATGTAATTGGTGTGGGATGGGGCCTGGCATCAGTACTCAAAAAGCTCCCCAAGTGGAAGTTTAGAACCTCTGGTCTCCATGGAGCTCTTTCTTTTTGGAGAATGAGAGAAGAGCCTGCAGTGGGGTAAGGGGCAAGGAGAATGGGAACCTTCTCTGAGAATGCAGAGTTCTAGGAGGGCATGGATTTTGAAGGAAACTTATCTCAATCTGAAGGGCAGGGGAGACCATGAGAATATCCCGATTACAGGCATAACTGATACCATTCACCTCTGACTTCCCTCTTGACTGTCCATAATGCCTTCCTACCAGAGCAATTATGACTCCCAACTCAACGCATTATGCCTCACCGTGTTGCGTTGCAAACATCTCCTATCTTTCCTTCCTAACAAGCATTATTTTCCCTGTATCCCATTACTTTTTGTTATTTATTTATTTATTTATTTATTTATTTATTTGAGACGAAGTCTTGTTCTGTCCCCCAGGCTGGAGTTCAGCAGCACGATCTTGGCTCACTATAACCTCTACCTCCAGGGTTCAAGCAATTCTCCTGCCTCAGCCTCCTCAGCAGCTGGGATTATAGCTGCCCACCACCACGCCCAGCTAATTTTTTTGTATTTTTAGTAGAGACAGGGTTTCACCATGTTGGCCAGGTTGGTCTCAAACTCCCGACCTCAGGTTACCTGCCCGACTTGGCCTCCCAAAGTGCTAGGATTACAGGTGTGGGCCATCATGTCCAGCCCTGGATCCCATTTCTCTGTGAGCCTGCTCTTTGACAGGAAAATCCCAGTGAATCTGCTATATGAAAACTTTTCTCAGACAAAACAAAAATGTGCTTTTTTTTTTTTTTTTTTTTTGCAAAGACTGAGAGTTTTTTTACTTATTTTATTTTTTGAGCTCTTGGTATTTAAGGAAATCTCTGTCAAAACACAAGATGACCACATGCTCTAAAGGAATAGAGATTTCAAAATGTACTACAAAGCTACACTAATAAAAACACAGTGGTACAGTCATAAGAATGGATATATATAAGAATGAGCAACTACAAATAAACCCATTTATCTACAGTCAATCGATTTTTGACAGGAGTGGTAGGAGCTCTCAATGGCAAAAGAATAGGCTCTTCCACAAATGGTACTGGGACATCTGGATATCCATGTGCAAACGAAAAACCTTTCCTTTATCCCATATACAAAACTCAGTCCAAAATGGACCAAAGACCCAAATATAGCAGTTAAAGTAGAAAATCTTTAGAAAAAATATAATGTAAATAAAAAATGTACATTTTAACGAGGGTCTTTGGAGTACAATGCCTTAACCCAAGGCAATAATTTTCAGGGATGTTGGCAAAGCATGGAGAAAATATTCTGTGGTCAGAAGCAACCTGTGGAGATCCTCAATGCATGCCATGTGGGTAGATACCCATGAAGCTGATTACTGAAGCTCCAAGACCGAGAAATATCTGGAACAGATGAGCCCATTCTTCTGGGATCCCTGGAGATGGCACCCAGGAAAGGGTGAGGCATGTCCCAGGCCCCTGGGGCTCTTTTCAAATCCAACTGTGAGTGTCTTCCTCCCCACTCCTCCTCAGTCCCTCCTAGTTCTTTACTTTTCTGTCATTTTATGCAGCTCTGAATAATGTAAGCTTCACAGGCCAAGCTACCAGTTAAAAGCTCACTCCATCATGGACAAGGCAGGAGTCAGCATCTTAGCAGCAGTTTAGTCGTGGCCAGAGAAGACAAAGGCAGAGAATGGCAGATTGCAGGTGCCAATTCCCTGGTTTTTATAGGCCTGTGCCTGAGGGATGGATCATCCTGCCTTACCTCCTGGAACTAAAGGTGACAAATGAATGCTTTTCAGTGGGAAAGCTATTAAGTGGGATGAGACCAAGCAAAAAGGACTAGTTCTCTTTTCCCTATATCCCTGCTTCCCTCCACTCCTGCCCTCAGCACTGGGATAATGGCCTGGCTTAAGGACATGAGATAAAATGAGGCCTCAGAGGCTACTGGCAGGGACCAGGTGGTCACAGCTCCCATTTCTCAGGATAATTTGCTCAGGGGCAGGAGCTAACATTGATCAGATGAAGCTCTAAGCCAGAATGAAACCTGTTAATTTGTTACACCCTTTTAGAACCTCACAGATATCTTTCTTATTGAAGGCAGCACTGAGGTGCTTTTTAAAACCCAGGAAGCCAATTAAACCCAGGAAGAAGCCTGTATATTTTCTAACACAGTTGAACAAAAGTTAAACTGTTGCTACATCTGAATAGAACGAAAACGTTTAATTTGGTCCAGGATCCTTCTCAGTAGCTGGGATATGCTAGTTTGGGAACTCTTTCCTTGGCCTCAGTCTTTCCCCACTGATCCACCCTATCTCCCGAGAAGAAAATCCTTACAGGCACGGTCCTGCAGTGGGGCCCCTGCAAAGACTCATCCAGTCCTAAACCAGTTTCCTGTGGAACTGTCTCACCAGCAGAGGAATCCAAGCTCTATGCACAAGAAGCTCACTTCATTCCAGTGTGCCTTCCCCTTTCCTTCCCTCTTACCAAATTACTTGGTTGGCTTAGCCCACTGGCATGACTAAATTGGCACATTCTTTCAGGGTATATGGTTCTTTCCAAGAGAGTTCAGAAGAACTAGGAAACAGACATTTCTGATACAGAACGAACAGAATCTGGGGTTCTCTCCCCTTTGTAAGCCTAGCATCTTGCCATGACCAGATCTTTGGTCTTCCCAATTAGCTAATCATATTCTTTGGGATTGATACCCACGTCTGGGAGATTGACTGAACTGTCAGTAGTCCTGGAGGTGAAGAGTGATGGTGCAGCAGGAGCAGGGAAAACCAGCAGCTTCTGTTCTTCAGAGGCAGCAAGAGACTATTGCTGGACTCTGCAGAGCCTGGCTACCTGACCAATATCTATTTGGAGTTGGACTTGCCCTGGTCTGTATCCTCCTTAAAGAACCCCAGGTTACTGGACTTTTCTATTTTTGGCCATCTATGGATGGGCAGCTCAGCCCTCTGCCCTGGCTCTAAGACCCAGTACCTGGACTGCTTCTCATCTCTCTTTTCCCCTGCTCCTCCTAGTTAAGACCCACGCCAAGCTCCCCTCCCCCTAGCCCCAGGGGAGCCAGCTGGAGCCAGCGATGACGCAGCTTGTCAAGCCAGGAGACTGATGGCAGGCCCTCTGCTTTCTTTCCTTGCCCCTTCTTCTACTGTCTGGCTCTTTCCTGCTCTGGGATTTGGGGAGAAAGGAGAAGACAGAGAGGGAGAATGCTTAACTGTTCCATTCACATTTGTCGTTATTCAAGGGCTTCTGCTAGTCCTCATTTGATGGGGCTCAGCTAAGAAGGCACTAGCTTTTCAGAGAGGAGAGGTTTAGGGAACCCAGCTCACTCCCTGTCACCTCCCTGCTGCCTGGCGCAGTGCTGGTTCTGACCTGAGGCCCCTTTCTTCCCCAGCAGCACTTGGTTGGGAACTTTGCATTGGGCCCATCTGGCACCATAATCCACAAGCTTCTGGGAGGGCCCATTGAGCTCATTTGGAAGCTTTGAGCCTGTGCTGTAAGAAAGTGGGGGCGGGGGGCTTCGAGTATAGCCAGAAGAAGCTACTCTGATCTCAAGGACCCACCTGACTCCCCACCCCCACCACCCCATGGGGGTTTCTACAGACAGTTCCTGGCCCTGCCACAGCCCCTCCCCTGCAGCTCAGGGAGGGTGGGTGTCTGGTGGGGTCTTGATACAACATTATGTGGGCACAACAAAGCTGTCCAGCTGAGAGCCCCTGGCCACTGTCACCCTCCTTGCACACCCAGTGTACATGTTCTTTTGCAGTGAAAGGCACCAACAGGAGGCCTCCATCCAGATCCGCAGGCAGAGAGCAAGAGAGGGAGCTCGGCAAGCTCCAATCCCACCCCACCCCCGCATTAGGCCCTACAGACCCAGGATGTGTTCTGGCTGTGACAGCTGATTACAGAGGGGCAGCTGTGAGGGCAGAGCACAGAAAACAGGGGACACAGCAGTCAGAGTCACGATGCAGACAAACAGTTGGCACCATTCTGCCAGGAAGGAAATGGGCATCCAAGATGAGGTGGCTGAGCCAAACAGGTGGGTAGAGCAAAAGGGCAGAAAATCCATTGCTGAGAAAGCCCAGAATTCTGGGAGCCATCATGAGGGTGAGCCCCAGACCCCAAGAGACCTGCTTTACTGGATTTTCTGCTCTTGTACTCAGAGGGTGGCTGTCAAGAACAAAACGTCTCAGCCTAGGTCCAGGGGTACACTGGGAGAGCCTCAGTGGGGGAAGTTAGGAGCCTAGGGATGGTTCGCCACAGGGCACTGGCTGATGGCAGCCAGGGCCAAAAGTAGTCTACTCAGTGCCTTTGTGTAAAAAGCTTAGGAAAAGTTACTCCTGGGTGAAGGCAGCCCCACGATCACTATAGCTCTGTCAGATGAAAAATGTACCCCTTCATACGGGTGTATTTAGCCTTGCACCAGGGAACATGGTTTGGTCAGCAAGAACATGGGCTGGATTTCCATTCCTACTTACCCTTTTGGCCGAGTACCTTTATGTAGTTCACCTGCACAACTGTATATGGTAGCCCTATCTGCAGCAAATTACTCGCCTCCTACTCCATATTGAGGCTGAGGGAGACTGACCTGCAAACACCTTGCTCGCATCCCATCCTCTTTGGTTCCAAAGCATGGAAACAGCTGTCTCTATGGACAGAGACAATGGTGAGCCTGACTGGGACACCAAACCAGTGGGCTGAGGTACTGATGCATTTTTCTGTTTGAGGGAGTTCTTTTCGAGAACTGCTCTGTTCCTTCTGTCCATCGACAACTTTGCAACTTTCTGTTTATACTGTGTTTTATTCTATTGTGAAAATCATGCATGTCTTTTGCATCCTTCAACCTCTGTCTTGCATTTACCTCTTCAAGATCTGCCACTTAACTGCCCTGCTCAATAGTGTTGGTACTCTTACTCAAGCAAACTCTTTGGTGACTCTGCTCTCTCATAGTGAGCTCTAAAATGAAAATTAAGGTACACTATTGTAATAGTGATCCTCCATTTCCCTATATATACATTGGAGATGGAGTAAGGTCCTTTCTGTTCTGGGGTCATGTGACTCTGAAAAAGCCTCTACTCTTCCTGCCCCAAGGTTTTCTCCTTAGTCCTTCTCTCCAGCAACCCAACAGAGGATCATATGGCCCTGGAGGCTGGGGAGAGAAAAATATGGGCCCCAAGGCAGAATCTGGCGACCCTTGTGCTCCAAGTCAAAGGTAAGAAGAGTTGGACCAGGTATAACAGACTGAGATCAGGAGCCTCAGACTGAGACCAAGGGAGATGGCTGAGCCTTTATTCAGCCAGCGGCTACCTACTAACAAGCACTTCACCGACATATCTTCATTTCGGAATGGCCTTTCCAGTAAGCCTCTGCTGACAAAGGAGAAGGAGGGGGAGCAGGCTGGAGAGAGAGCGAGGACCTACTGGAGCTTGGCCTGATTCCAGAGCATGGCCACCTTGCTGTGGGAAGACCAGAAGGGAGGAGGGGGAAGCCTTTTCCAAGATTGGATTTCAGTCAGTGCCACCTTGCAAAGATGTTTGAGAGAGAAAAACTCTCAGATCATGGGATTTTTGCTTGCCAGCGCAGTGTGTTTTATGATTTATAAAAAAGGACTGGACTGGGATTTGGGGGCTCTACCTGGACTAATTAGCTGGGTAACCATGAGTAAGCCCCTTCCCCTCACTGAGTCTTGGTTTACTTATGTGCAAAATTACAAAGTAAATTGAACTAGTAAATAATCTCTAACATTCTAGCCTATCCTAGTCTGTCCAATCTCTCACCTATATTCATGTGTTATAACTACACTGCATTAACCCTTGCTTACAGCCTGATTTCTTTTAGACCCAGCCTCAATTATTTTGCTTTGAGGGGAGTTACGCTTATTATTATTTTTTTTTGTCTTTTTGTTTTGTTTTGTTTTTCTTTTTGTGGAGAACAGGGCCTCGCTATATTGCCCAGGCAGGTCTTGAACTCCTGGGCTCAAGCTATCCTCCCGCCTCTGCCTCCCTAAGAGCTGGGATTACAGGCGTGAGCCATAGCACCCAGTGCCTCAATTATTTTGGAACATAATTCTCAAACATGACTTGGAAAGAGATATAATTTTCAAGAAGGCTGAAATCCCACAGATTCAGGAGTTGAGGTGAGGGCTCACCAAAGATTCATTGTGACCAGCTCTTCTCCAGACTAGCTTCTTTCCTTCCATTAGGCCCCTCTGCTTGCTCAAGCGCACTCTCTCTCTCTCTCTGTCTCTCTGTCTTGCTTCATTTTCTTTGTGGCATTTATCCTTTATGGTGATTAATGTAGACACTAGGCAAATGCTGGCCAAGGGAAAATGCAAATGAAGTCCCTGTCCCTTTTCCTTGTGCACTAGGAGGATCAAAAGTCTGTCTTCTAAGGAGGGATGAGTCCCTGGTGAGGCTGAAGCTGGGCATGTCTAGCAAAACAACATCAGGGACAAAGGGATCCCCACAAATTACAGTTCATCCTGTGGTTGGGGAGCTGGACCCCAATCTAATGACTCTGTTTGTTGGTACTGAACTGACTCTCAGGCCCTCCCTGCCAGCACTGAGATGTATGGCACCTTTACACTCCAGGCAAGAACATCTGGAGGGCCTTAGTGCTGGAGCACATCCTCCCCTTCTTCCTCATCAGCAAAGCCTCAAATGGCCAACAGGTCACACATAGGGAGGTCCAGATGACTGAGTCACAGGTCCTTCCTTTTAACATCTCCTCTCACCCAAACCTGCGCTATCAAGCCATTCTGGGTCACCTTTCAGAGAGCCCTTCTGACCCTCACCTAGAGGATGTGTAGTTTGATGATATTTCAAGAGTAAAGCTGGGTAGCACAAAGCTAACCTAAATGAATTGATAATAGTTTAAGCAATGTCTATTTCTTTTATTTGTTTCCCTTTCTTTCTTTTCTTCTTTCTTTCTTTCTCTCTTTCTCTCTCTCTCTCTCTCTTTCTTTCTTTCTTTCTCTTTCCTTCCTTCCTTCCTTCTTTCTTTTCTTTTCCTTTTCTTTTCTTCTTTCCTTCTTTCTTTCTTTTTCTTGTTTTTTTTTTCTTTTGAGACAAAGTTTCGCTCTGTTGCCCAGGCTGGAGGGAAGTGGCATGATCTTGGCTCACTGAAACCTCTGCCCTCCCGGGGTTCAAGCAATTCTCCTGCTTCAGCCTCCTGAGTGGCTAGGATTACAGTCACCTGCCACCACATCTGACTAATTTTTGTAGTTTTTATAGAGATGGGTTTTACCATGTTGGCCAGGGTGGTCTCGAACTCCTGACCTCAGGTGATCCACCTGACTCAGCTTCCCAAAGTGCTGGGATTACAGGCATGAGCCACAGCACCCGGCCAGCAATGTCTATCTCTCTGCTTCATTCGCACATTGAAAACCTACCGTCACTACAATGGCCCATAAGAAGTGTGAAGCAGAAACTGCACAGTGAGCCTCTGAGTAACCCAGAGCCCTTGAGAAACCCCTAACTGTGAGCTATGTTATGCTATGACCTAAGTACCTTCCATGTAATAACTTTCACTCACCCCAAGTATCAGTCAGAGTAGACAATTGGCTCAGCTTTGCCATTTTACCTATCAATGGACCAACAATGCTCAACTGCACAGTGACCCATCTATTGCCTCCCCTCCATCACCACACTCCAATCTTCCACATGCTCTTGGGGACTGCAACTCATCTTCGGTACAATCTTTGGCTGTTACGGATAGCCTGGTGTCTTTTTCTCTAGAAGCCTGCTCACATTAAGAATTTCTTTTATTCCCTACATTTTATTATGAATATTTTCAAATATACAGAGCAACTAAAGTTGCCTTAAGACCGATACAATAATCACCTTTTTTATGAGACAGGGTTTTGGTCTTGAACTCTTGGCCTCAAGTAATCCTCCTGCCTCCACCTCCCAAAGTGGTAGGATTACAAGTATAAGCCACCATACCCGGCCTTGTAATTACCTTTTATATTCAACATTTATTAAAATTTTGGGCAGTTTTGTACTCTCTCTGTCTTTCTCTTTGTGTGTGTGTGTGTATGTGTGTGTGTTTAATTGTGATAAAATATACATTACACAAAATTTACCACCCTAACCATTTTTAAGTGTATGATTCAGTGGTATTAGGCCCCTTCACAATGTTGTGAAACCATCACCACCATCCACCTCCAGAGCTTTGCCATCACCCCAAACAGAAGCTCTCAATCCATTAAACAATAGCTCCCCAGCTCAGCCCCTATTTATATCTAAATGTTGTGCCATTTTAAAGTTTCAAACATCATGATACTTTACCCCCTCAATATTTCATCAGTCATCTCCTAAAAACTAGAACATTCCTACATAACCACAATACCATTCTCACATCCAAGAAATTAACAGCAATCTTCTATCAGTTGTCAGGGTCTTCATACATAAACCAAAGTTTCTCACACTTAAAATGAGGGGAATGAGTCACATTTAGTTGTTTCATATACTCTGAAGTGTTACGTAAATGAAAGGCATTAATAATCTTATTAAATGATCTTGAAAGTTTTTTTCAGCTCAAAATTCAATTGATGTTTGTGATTTTTCCAAAGAGTTCTTCCTCCAGAGCAGTTGATGTGACCAGGAGCCACTCTCAACCCCTTCCCATCTCCCTAAGGCAGAGAGACAATTCCTATGGGTGGAAGCAATGGCCTTAATTACAACCCAGCCTCCTATATCCTTACAACTGATTAGCAATGAACAAATAGATCAGATAAATCCATACAAATTCCAGTACTGTGATGCCACAGAAAAGTATAAAGGTCATGAAGCAGATTATCCAGACTCAAGCATGGAGGAGTCTTAAGCCCTTGGCCACAGCCAAGTGGGGGCCTTCAGCAGCACTGGGAGGACTGCAGCAGCCAACTTGGCCATGGGTTCAGGGGTGAGGTGGAGAGACAGGTGCCAAAGAACTTAGTGGGGTTCTGAAAAGCCTAATTCCCCACCGCTCGCACTGCCCCCACCCCATCCCAAACCAGATTCTCAGCTCTGTTATCACAGAGCACAAACCCCTCATATGTTTGAGCTGCTTAGTCTCTACATTTGTCTCTGCCTCCAGATATCTGCACATGGTCACCAATCACTTGAGATCTCGGCTGCTTTTTACCCAGCCATCTTAACAATCAATTTCTGTATGATTGCATGGCTCAACTTTATAGTCTAGCAAAACCAGGCACTGAGTCAAACTTTTTTTTTCTTTACTTATACTGTGTCTTGTTTCAGAAAGGATTTAAAACAAGGAGACAAACATTTAGTAAACACCCTGGACCAGATGCTTGAAACTGTGCTAGGTGTTGTGGAAAATGCAAGAGAGAACACATGAGGGTTTTTTTTTTAACCCTCAGTTGAGTTTACAATTCACTTGGGGAGACAAAACTCTGAGGAGACAACTAACCACAACTGCACTGGCCTGGGAGCTGGGAGTCCAGTCACTTGTCAGCTGTGTTGTCTTGGAAAAGTTACCTTACCTCGCTGGGCTTCAGTTTCCTTACATGTGAAACAAAGGGGCTGTATATAAATGTCTACATGATCATAGAAATAGAGCATAGAGACTCGTAATGCTGGTTTTCTGAGAGGATGGGATTTTAGAGGATTGAGAGGGAGATTACTTCTCGAACCCTCTATTTTTTGACTTGTTATAATAAGCATATATTACTTTTGTGGTTAAATAAATCTATCATTTACAAATGAGAATGAATGGAACTAGCTAAATTCTCATTTAGCTGTAACCATGGTCTGTGATTATCTGTGGTTCAGATGACACAGAGCCTTCTGAGTTGGGAGAAGGGAAAGCTTACCAAGCATTTTGATAACCAGGGAAGGCTTCCTAGAAGAGGTGAGGCTCCAGGTGGGTCTCTAATGGCAGTCATGCTTTGGATTGGTAGAGACAAGGAGGGGGCATCTCTGGTATAAGATGGAGATGAAAAATAAAACTGGCTGAGTCCATAATAGGGAGTGGAGGGCAAAGAAGAGAATAACTCTTTCCCAAGGCCCAAATACATCTAGATTGGAGGGTGTCCTGGGCTGTGGAGTCTGAAAGCTGGAACAGCTTCACTCAGTTCCCCTCTCCAGGGGGCAACCCCCAAGCCCACCTACCATTGCAGCAGCTGCGAAATCTGAGCAGCAGAAAGTCTAGAGGCTCAGCCTGGTGCTCTTGGATCACAGAGTAAGCATAACACTTGGGTATTAGCTAATCAATCTCGTAAATTCATCTCCCTTTTACTGGGATCTGTCAGGAAGCTGATTAAATGCTGTGCGAGTGGGATTTGGCTCAGATGCTAGCCGGGAGCTTGGGGCTGAAGTTTTTCAATGTTCAGCTCATGCATAAAATTCATAGTTTATCATTACCCAGACTTGCTTCTCTAGAACTATCCAGACGGGAATATTTCTATATGACAGTCCCATCCTGGGTGAGCCAGTTGCCTGGCCTCTCCCCACACAGTTGTCTCTGCAGTAGGTGCTCCCCACCCCCCCAACACATACCTCCACCAGCTCATCTCTGCCTGCAGAATCACTAAGCCAGGATGCCGACAGCCCTGGGGCGCCCAGCTGGCTCTTCCTGTATCCTGGGGCCCCAAAGGGATTACCTGGGGCAAGTCCAGCACACTACAACTCCAGTATCCTTAGGCAAAGCTGGGGAGTAGGTTGGATATCTTCAGGGAGAGACATATATGCCACCACTGCCACCCCCTTGCCCCAGTCCCTAGCTAGATGCCCTCTGGCTGTCCTTCTAGCTTGGCTGCCCCATTCATTCCTGCTTTCCTTTATTAAGGCCCCAAGTTCTCTCAAGTCACCTAGGCTTGGAATCCTACCCTGGAGGCCAGTCCCTTCTCTATCCCAAATCCTCAGCCTTACCAGGTGAAGTAATCCCAGCCAATGGGCAGATGGGAAAGAATAGGGGGAGGGGACTGAGCTGAGACTACAAACTTTTTCCTTTCTGAAGAGAGAGTGGTTATACTTGTATATGGCCTGAGTTAAGACTGTCCATCCATAGTTTCTTCATCTGTAAGGTATCTTCCTGATCTAACATTCGCCTTACCATGATTCTGCATACAACTCCACCAATCGCAACAGAATTGGAAACTCTTCATTCATTTCCACTGTCTTCCTCAGTTTCTGGGTAGCCCGAAAGAATAATGATACCAGAAATAGCAGCTACCATTTGCTAATCCCTCACTGAATGCTAGGCACTGTGCTAGTCCAGAGATGTCAATGCGAGGATCCTGTCTGCGCCTACAGCCTGGCCTACTGGTAGGGTGACAAAGGCATCAGCACTGGCACCATTACTAAATAGCTAAGCATCGATTAGGTGTTTGCAACTGGGAGCTAAGGGGTTTGAATGGTTTGGACAGATCCAGTATGTCCTCAGTGATTAAGATTCTAGTGAGGAAATTATAAATTATTAAAGGCTCGGCCCACAAAATCCAATCTATTCAATCTATTGATTGATCATATACTTTTTTTTCCTTCACTCAGCTGTTTGGAGAAAGAGGCAAAGAATATTGAAGTAAGCCTGCATGAGAGGATAATTCAAGTAAGTAATTTCCAAGAAATGGTCTGAGTTCAGTACACATTTTTACCTACACTTTCTCCATCTTATAAAAATAGCACCACTTCAGGCCCGGCACGGTCGCTGATGCCTGTAATCCCAGCTCTTTGGGAGGCCAGAGTGAGCGGATCATGAGGTCAAGAGATGGAGACTATCCTGGCCAACATGGTGAAACCCCGTCTCTACTAAAAATACAAAAATTAGCTGGGCATGGTGGCATGCACCTGTAGTCCCAGCTACTCAGAAAGCTGAGGCAGGAAAATTGCTTGAACCCAAAAGGCAGAGGTTGCAGTGAGCAGAGATCACGGCACTGCACGCCAGCCTGGCGACAGAGAGAGACTCTGTCTCAAAAATAAAAAATAAAATAAAATAAAATAAAACTTCATTTTACAAGTGAGGAAATTGAGGCTCAGCAATGATAAACCACTGCCCAAAGTTACCTGTTAGCATGCAACTGCACTCAAAGTGGAACCCATATCCTCTGACTCCTAGAATTCAGTATTCTAACTGCCACACCATACAGCCTTTCTATGGGACTAAACATTATGGCTGATATTTAGAAAACAAGGTTCTTAGTCATAAAATACAGAATTCATTTCACTGGGTCTTACATTCTAAGGCAAGAAACAGGTTTCATACTTTAGAGAGAACTTCAACAATAAATCAAAATTATAACCCTGATTCACCAGAAAACTGTAATTATGTACCCATTCTCAAATATTCTGGTCAACAGAGGTTTTGCTCCATCTATGGATAATTCTCCTTTAGGCATCTGGAAATAATAGCTGAGCTGACATTTCATTGGCTCAGAGATTCTTCTCAAACAATGATTGCTTCCTCCTTTGGATGTTGTTGAGGAAATAGCAGCTCAGGCTAAGCTTGGGGCAGAGGAAAAAGGAATCGCAGAAAACAAAAACACATCCCCAGTCCAGGCCCCTCTTCCACAGAGCAGAGCAGACACTGGAAAGTAGCTCAGGGAGAGAGGAGAGCCGGGATTAAGGTGGCTTTCACCAGGCAAATGAAGACCCACTGACACCTGGACAACAGAGAGAGACAGCTTAATCTCTCTCATACACAAATACTTATATGTATTATCCATAGGTGTGTAATGCATCTGTGTTCCAGGAGAGGGAATTTTGCTCTCTATGAACACACACACACATACTCATATTCAGACACATTTGGTGTTCTCTACTCTAAATTCAGAACTAGTCCCCCGGTTGTAGGTGGGCCTGATAGTTCTCTAAAATAAGATTCTGAAATATACACCTATTCTCTTCTTGTAGTCTCCCATACCAGACCTTCATTTAGTCCGTTTGTGATGCACAAAATCCCCATCGCCAGCCCTGCCAGGGCAATTTAATCTGTTGCAGCCTTTGAGCCTTTTGCTTCCCCTCCACCATGTATTTTCTGCTGTTTCATTTTCTTCAAAGTTATATTTTCCAGAACAGAGTAGGCACTTTGCAAATGTTGCTCATAAGTGGCTGTAGGAGCAAGGGGTGGCTTGGAGAGGAATCAGCCTTCCCCCATTAATCTCTAGCATCACCTGCCATTCACCCCTACTCAAATTATTTCCAGTGAATATGCAACCTATGTAAAAACCAAGTGGCAAAGGGAGTTTTCAGACAAGCCCCCTACAAATGAGATGTTTGCCCCCAACTTCTTCCTATATGACAATTCTGGAAGCCACCTACTATTTCTCTACATTTTGCTCTTTGAGTTGCCCTCTTTATCTTTTACCCATTCCTTCATATCTGGAACTCCTCTCTTCCTTGATTTCCTCTTTTCCTGTCTCTTAGTCCTTGTGCTTTCTCTTCTTTATTCTCTTTCCAGCTCTCAGGCATACATATTCTTCACCTAGCCTCCCTCACTCCAGACCAAGCCTCAATTCTGGAACCTTCTCTATTCTGAATTCCTTGCCTCAAGCTCCAAGGGTTTCAAGCTCTTCCTTTTCTGCAGCTATTGTAAATAAAGGAGAGGCTGCCCTAGGCTGAACAGCTAGGGCAAGTTGTGGCCAGCCCAGATGCCCTCCTCCTGCTGCTGAGGTTCCCGTGGTAACAGGGAAAGGGTACCTGCATCTCTGGGAGGAAGACTGTATACTTGGAGCTTGGCATTTTTGTTTTGTTTTGTTTTGTTTTGAGAAAGAGTCTTGCTCTGTTGCTCAGGCTGGAGTGCAATGGCATGATCTTGGATCAGTGTAATCTCCACCTCCCGAGTTCAAGCAATTCTCCTGCCTCAGCCTCCTGAGTAGCTGGGATTATAGGTGCCCACCACCATGCCTGGCTAATTTTTTTTGTATTTTTAGTAGAGATAGGATTTTGCTGTGTTGGCCAGGCTGGTCTCAAACTCATGATCTCAGGTGATCCAAACACCTCGGCCTCCCAAAGTGCTGGGATTACAGACGTGAGCCACCACGCGCAGCCCCGAGCTTAGCATTTTGAACAGGCCCTCAAATATGCACACCCATACCTGCATCCCTGTTTCTTGGACTCAGAAATGTGTTCAAAAGGAAATTGGCCATTTGGGAGAAAATTGTGTGTATGTTGGGGGTGAGGGTAAAACAGTGTCATTACACTAATTAGAACCTCTACTGCTGGCTCTGCCATGTGGAAGTGAAGTAGAAATTTCTCTGTAAAGTCAGGTTTGTGGGGCTCCAAAAGGTCCTATGATCTCGACCTAAAACTTTCTACCTTTGTAGGCCAACTCTGGCACAGATATCTATCTCTATCACATCCTGAAATCATGTTCAACGCCAAACAACATGTGAGGTAAGATAGAAAAAGGCAAGATTTCGTGCCCACAAAGGCAAACCTGGCATCTACACAAAAGTCTGCAACTGCAAGTGCATCCAGGACATTGTGGCCGCCAACTGAAATGTTTCCACTTTCTCTGGGTCCAGGGCCTGGAATTCACTGTAACTTTGTCTCACCTCTGGAGGAGCTCATATCTCTCACATAGAGGTGTCAATCAAATACTTTCAGTAGAAAAAGAGAGAAAGGCCAGATTTGGGACCATAACAGATCTGAGTTACAGTCCCAACTCTGGCACTTATTAGCTGTGTGCCCCTGAGCAAGTCTCTGAGCCAGTTTCTTTTTATATAAACTGGAAATCATTGGAGTGCCTTACTCATGTAAAGTTCTCTGCAAAAGAAGTCACTTACACTCAGAAAGTGTTTTTGATTGGCTTGGGCAAGGGGTCCTGTTCCAGTAGAGACCTCCCCCTTTTGAGCTTGGTGCCCTGAGTCAGAGCTGGGTAAATTAAGTAACAGCAGCTACCATTTATTGGTGCTTTACCTACATGAGCTCACTGATTCCTCATGCCACTTCTGTAAGCTAGAGACTATTTATCTCCATTTTGCAGAGGAGGAAATGGAGGAGCTGAGAAATAAAGTGACTTGCCCTAGGTCACAAAATCAGCAAGTGGTAAATCTAAGATGGGAACACAGGAGTAATAAAAGAAAAAAGGAGATGGCAGCAGGCAGCTGCTGGCCTAGTGCACTGTTTTGCCTGGGGCTGGATGGACCCCTCTACCCAGCGCCTCAGACCCAACAGATCCAAGGGAACCCATGCACCTTTCATTACTTTAGCTGGCTTGGATGAGAGAACCTGGATTACTTGGTTGCTGGTGAAGGATTCACATGCTTGTTATTTATTTATTTATTTTTTAATGGACACCTCCAAACGCTGCTGCTTCTACTTGAGCATCTTTGCCTTTATGCAAAAATTAACTCAAGATGGATTAAAGACTTAAATGTAAAACCCAAAACCATAAAAACCCTAGAAGAAAACTTACACAATACCATTCAGGACATAGGCATGGGCAAAGACTTCATGACAAAATGCCAAAAGCAATTGCAACAAAAGCCAAAATTGACAAATGGGATCTAATTAAACTAAAGAGCATCTGCACAGCAAAATAAACTATCATCAGAGTGAACAGGCAACCTACAGAATGGGAGAACATTTTTGCAATCTACCAATCTGACAAAGGTCTAATATCCAGAATTTACAAGGAATTTAGACACATTTACAAGAAAAAAACAAACAACCTCTTCAAAAAGTGAACAAAGGGTATGAACAGACACTTTTCAAAGGAAGAAATTTACGTGGTCAACAAACATACAAATAAAAGCTCAACATCACTGATAATCAGAGAAATGCAAATCAAAACCACAATGAGGTGCCATCTCATGCCAGTCAGAATGGCGATTATTAAAAAGTCAGGAAACAATAGATGCTGGCAAGACTGTGGAGAAACAGGAATACTTTTACACTGTTGGTGGGAGTGTAAATTAGTTCAACCATTTCAACCATTGTGGAAGAGAGTATGGAGATTCTTCAAGGATCTAGAACCAGAAATACCATTTGACTCAGCAATCCCATTACTGGGTATATACCCAAAGGATTAGAACTCATTCTATTATAAAGATACATGCACATGTATGTTTATTACAGTATTGTTTACAATAGCAAAGACACAGAACCAACCCAAATGCCCATCAATGATAGACTCGTTAAAGAAAATGTGGTGTATATGCACCACAGAATACTATGCAGCCATAAAAAAGAATGAGATCATGTCCTTTGCAGGGACATGGATGAAGCTAGAAGCCATCATCCTCAGCAAAGTAACACAGGAATGGAAAACCAAACACAACATGTTCTCACTCATAAGTGGGAGTTGAACATTAAGAACACATGGACACAGAGAGGAAAACAACACACACCAGGGCCTGTTGGGGGAGTGGAGGGTGGGAACTTAGAAGATAAGTCAATAGGTGCAGAAAACCACCATGGCACACACATAGCTTATAATAAACCTGCATGTTCTGCACATGTATACCGTTTTTTTTTTTTTTTAAAGAAAAGAGAGAAAGAGAGGG